>NC_135216.1:25522903-25740403 GCF_052324685.1 Brachyhypopomus gauderio
ACACACACACACACACACACTCACACACACACACACACACACACGCATATTCACACACACACGCACACACACACACACACACACACACACGCATATGCACACACACACGCACACACACACACACACACACACACACACACACACACACACACGTACACACACACTCACACACACACACACACACACACGCACACGCACACGCGCACACGCATACGCACACCCACACACACGCACACACACACACACTCACACACACACACACGCATATTCACACACACACGCACACACACACACACACACACACACACACACACACACACACACACATATGCACACACACACACACACACACACACACACACACTCACACACACACGCACACACACACACACACACACACACACACGTACACACACTCACACACACACACACACACACACACGCACACGCACACGCGCACACGCATACGCACACCCACACACACGCACACACACACACACACACTCACACACACACACACACACACGCATATTCACACACACACACACACACACACACACACACACACACACACACACACACACACACACACACACACACACACACACACACACACACACACACACAGTGCCTGTGTTCCAGCATCTTTTCCTGGACCTGCCACGGGGCTGATCTGATATTTGAAGTGATTTTCATCTTTTTCTGTTGGGCACTAAAGGGGCTCAATCAGAACAAGCTGTTGAAACACATCTATGGGAAAACCAAGAACAATCCAACTCCAACACCAGGATGTTCAGACACAATTTAGAACATTTGTACGGAGTACTATAGATATTATAACTTCAGGGGTGAATATTATAACTTCATTAGTGTGTATTATAACTTCAAGGGTGAATATCATAACTTCATTAGTGTGTATTATAACTTCATTAGTGTGTATTATAACTTCAAGGGTGAATATCATAACTTCATTGGTGTGTATTATAACTTCAGGGGTGAATTCAAGAAAATCAGGGGTGTAAATTAAAACTTCAGAGTTGAATTCTAGAACATCAGTGGTTTATATTACGAGTGCTTGGCTGTTTTACTGTAAGAACATTCACACTATAGACTGTTGCTTAATACCAGATTTCGAAATTCTGAAAAAAAAGTCAACACTGGCAAGCCTTTAGGGCAGATGTCACCGACACTTGTATGCAATTCTTGAGAATTTCTGTCTCTTGCCGAAAAGACTAGGCCTCCAAATGTCTTGGTCAGGGAGATCAAGCCATCGCTGCTTCTCCAGACCAGATTCCAGCCATTTGGAAAACGTTTCAATTGTTATTGGCTGTACAAACTTCCAAAGCCCCTACGGACTCGTCCAGAGAGGAAGGATTTCTCCGTGTTTAATATTGCCTCAGAAGGGGCTGCAGAGGGCCAGATGGGGAGGCATCAATCAATCACTGCTCACTTGCCTGGAACGCTGCGCGATTTCCACTAATTACAACCCGTAATGGAGTCAATAGCGTAATTAAAGGTTTACACGGAGCAGACAGCAGACCACATCTGGAACCCCCCCCCCCCCCCTCCCCGGGGAACCAATGCCTGGTCGTGTACCGCTGACTGTGAGAACCTGCACTTTACCTGGGCGCATGCCGCTCATAGCCGGCTCCTGAAGGACCCCCGGGGCTCCACTCACACGTTCTTCCAGAGAGCCCAGGAGGAGCGAGAGGTGGACTGGACCGCCGCTGTAAACGCCCTCCCTCTCCTCGCCGCAGCCTACAGCTGCCTGCGCCGTGTGGCCCGAGGCGTTCCCACGCGGGCACTGACCCCGGAGAGGACGACCTGTCTGCCTGCCAGCAGAAACAGCAGCTGTGGGTGCTCACCAAAGCCAAAGCTCAGACCTCTGGGCCATGTCTTGTTAACTCCAAGGTCTCTGCCCACCTTAGGTGGACACATTCCATATCGGAACATCTGTTGTTGTTGTTGTTTTTTTTATGTGTTCTCTTACGGTAGCCCAGGAGGGACACATTTTTCCTCTAATCTCCTCAGCCCCTAACCAAACCCAGGTGTTGCACTCAAAGAAGACCTGCAGAAGGTGGAAAGCGTGTGCGGGGCTGAAGAGTGCCCCCCCCTTCACACCAGATCCTTATGGTTCAGCCCCCCCCCCCCCCCCCCCACCCCCCCCCCCCATGCCTGGCTTTGATGGTTGAGTCCTTGCAGAGCCCAACAGCTGCTCCCAAATTAGAGACCAGGAGACAGGGCGACAAGGCCCTGGAATGCCAGGATTGTCCTATTGCTCTGCCCCCTCAGCCCTGCCTAGGATAACAAATACACTTCAGTGAAGCCTTTCCACAGATAACAGGCCTGCTAGGTGCCTGCTAGGGGCCTGCTAGGTCCCTTTAAAGCGCACTTACAAAGACCAGGTGGAACTCGATCAGAGCCACAGAAGACAAACACATTTGAAAAAGTCCAAAAAAAATCTAAGGTTTTTGGGGATGATATTTTACTGCAAATTCACTAATAGTAGCAGGCTCCTGAGTTTAAAAAGCTCGAGATTAAGAAATTGCAGGCTATAAGATCACTTCTGCGTGGTCTGCTCGACTGTTAGCCAGTCACCACGGAAACACACTGACCAGGTCAGAAGGGTCAAGACGGCCGGAGGCTTGGTTCCTTAATCACCCTGACAAAGGAGATGTGTGTGTGTGTGTGTGTGTGTGTGGGGGGGGTATTGCAGGATATCAATGAGTGAGTATTATGGTGGGTCAGTGGAATGCGACTCCTTGGTGTTATACCGTGAGCCACACCCAGAGCAATAACTCTTACCTGGGGGAGAACGCTATTGTACTGGGGCAGGGGGGCTTAACCAGTCAGGAAATTAAGGGTTGCGGACTTACAACACTGGGCATGAAAGAAAGGTCTGGGTCATGTGACTGGAGAGGTCTTGAGAAAGGACCAATAGAGCATTGAGGAAATTAGTGAGCTTTCACAGAGAGGGGTCAGATAAGAGGAATGAAGAGGACAAGGTGAATGCCTGGATACAAGAGAGAGAGAGAGAGAGAAAGAGAGAAAGAGAGAGAGAGAGAGAGAGAAAGAGAGTGTGTGTAACAGAGAGAGGGAGTAACAGAGAGAGGGAGTAACAAAGAGAGGGAGTAACAGAGAGGGAGTAATAGAGAGAAGGAGTAACAGAGAGGGAGTAACAGAGAGAGGGAGTAACAAAGAGAGGGAGTAACAGAGAGGGAGTAATAGAGAGAAGGAGTAACAGAAAGGGAGTAACAGAGAGAGGGAGTAATAGAGAGGGAGTAACAGAGGGAGTAACAGAGAGAGGGAGTAACAGAGAGGGAGTAATAGAGAGAAGGAGTAACAGAGAGGGAGTAACAGAAAGGGAGTAACAGAGAGAGGGAGTAATAGAGAGGGAGTAACAGAGAGGGAGTAACAGAGAGAGGGAGTAACAGAGAGGGAGTAATAGAGAGGGAGTAACAGAGAGGGAGTAACAGAGAGGGAGCAACAGAGAGGGAGTAATAGAGAGGGAGTAACAGAGAGAGGGAGTAACAGAGAGGGAGTAACAGAGAGGGAGTAACAGAGAGGGAGTAATAGAGAGAGGGAGTAACAGAGAGGGAGTAATAGAGAGGGAGCAACAGAGAGGGAGAGGGGCTGTGCGTTTGGAATCGGGGCTCCTGCCTTCAGGCTACAGGAGCTGTCATGCTGATTTTCTCCTCCCCACTGACAGTGCGTCTCCTTGTTTTCCTTCAATATATTTTAATAAAAGCGGCATTACTGTGCCCCCCCCCCCCCCCCCCCACAGACCAGAGTGGAATGTCTGTCCCCCCTTTACCCCTCCCCCATCCTAAGAGCTGCTAAAATCCAGTGGCACAGTGAACCCATGGGACCCTGAGACCCAAGAGGAAAATACTTCATTACAGGCCGCATGTGTTTGTAAGCCCACAGCTTCCTCTCCCAACTTTCTTGTTTGGCAGGTCTGGACGTTTTGCAAAACACTGATAGGAGAGCTGTTATTTTTCTCCACGAGGCATCCCGAGAACGCCATGTGTTCCGCGGAAAGGAAGAGTTGGAGTTGAGAAAACATTTTCCAAGGAGAAGATGCTATCTACAGCGGAGCAGATTGCTCACAATGGCCGGTTGTCTTGGGAATTGTGCGTTCGCATTTCAAGCCTCCTGGCCCGAGGGGCTCCACAGTGCTCTTTTGTCATCTCAGGACACAAGTTATTCCAAGTATCCCACCGCCGTTACTGAGTGCTGCCCCAGGCCAGCTTATTCCTTTACCCCTCACCCTGACGGGAGAGGCAGCCACCCTGACTCCGGCCAAGGTGATTTATAGCATTATACCCCTGCAGTCCCGGCTAGCCCACAACTCTCCACACACGTCCCGTCTTTCGTGCTGTTTCTTGAGTCGGTGGACTGTGCTTCGTCCTGCTCTCCGCACTACAGGGCCCAGGAAAGAGCCAAGGTGGATGGACTGATGGAGTTACACAGCTGCAACAATTTGCAAGAGGAGGTGGAGGAGGTGGGGGGTGGGGTGGGGGTGGTTTTCATCAACACACGCACTTTGCCACAGCCCGGAATGGGCGGAGAAAGTGGGCCGAGGTCCTGGTCAGGGAGGGCAGGGCCTGATGACGTACGCAGTGGGAGGCGTGGCGAGCGGACGCGTCGGGTCTGGCCGAGCCCGGCAGGAGACGCATCGACCAGCGCCACCACAGCCCTTCCCCAGGGTCCACTTCAAAGAGGCTGCGCAGGCCCGGTCCCTCCTGAGCTGGGCCCAGCCTGTCAGCCTCTGCGCCAGCCACATTATGTCTAGCGCGCCGAGACGCTGCTCCGTGCCACCTCTGCGTGAGGGAGGACGCTGTGTGAAAGTTCTGCACTTTATGCCCAAGATAATTATCCTGTCTATGGACCCGTTTGTGTTAATTACACCCCGCTCACAGAGGCGCAGCACAGCTCTGAATCTCTGGCTGCTGTTTAGACAGAGTCCTTGCCAATTTTTTTCTGTGTGTGTGTGTGTGTGTGTGTGTGTGTGTGTGTGTGTGTGTGTGTGTGTGTGTGTGTGTGTGTGTGTGTGTGTGAGTGTGTGTGTGTGCGCATGCGTGTGTGAGTGTGTTCCACATTGTCCCCTTCCCCCCTTTTGGGCCGTAAGCAGCAGCAAATCTGGGGCTTTGTGTCAGAGCTGCAGGGCTGTGCTGGGACAGGTAAGCGCAGGTGGGGCCCAGGGAGCAGTTTCGCCTGCCTCTGTCTCGAGGTGTGGGAACCGCCGATCTGGGACTGGCCCATGAGTAACAGGAGCCGCGGGGAGTGTGGCGTAATCCCTGCTAACGCTTCTCTCTTCTCTTCACCTCTGAGGAGCACACGCACACGCGCGCCAGCACACGCGCACACGCACGCACACACACCCGTACCACTCAATCATTTTAAGCTGGAGACCATCAATCTGTTGTCTTTCTCTGCCGTTTTTCAAGTTCTTTTCCCGCTGTTTGTCTTTCTTCCTCTCCTTCTTCAACGCTTGCTGAATACTCACACACACACACACACACAAACACACACTGCACAAACACAGTGACAGATACGCTAGACAATGACAAACACCCTAGACTTTGAGTCACGCACGTCATTTACTGAAGGACTAGTTAACCGACTTGAAAAACTGCACAGATTTGGATTCAGATGAATGGTTTTCCAAGGGTGGCATTGTGTTGAATAAAAGGAGATCCCACAGGTCCTCCTATCAGACATACAACCCAGGCACATAACATGAGAGCGGTGCACAGATTCTGCACGTTTGCAATGATGTGAAATATCACGCCGCCGGCTCCTGTTGCAGACTAAATGAATGCATTAGTTCTATGACAGTGTCAGAATGCTTTTTGCAGTGTTTTTAAAGATATAATGCGTTTAGAAAACGGCACACAGGCCTAGAGTGTTTTTCAAGGTTCTTAATTGCAGCTGACGTAATCGTGCGTTTATCCGACCACTGTGCATCGTGCACCTGTTGAGCTTGATGAGATAATTACGACCAAACATGACTCAAGGAAACCTCAAATGTACACAGACACACATACACGTCAAAAGAAACCTGGAGCGGATAGCTTTATCTCGTTTCAGTAGACTGGCACGGACCTCTATGAAAGGATGTTAATGGAGTAAAGTCAGAAGAAGTATCACAGGCTGTAAGAGTGGTGTGGGTGGGGGTGGGGGTGGAGGTACAGGCGGAGGCTGTGGGAGGCTGCAGGGCTGGCAGCTGTCGTTGCTGCCAGGGGCCCTCGGGTGTGAGCCCAGCCCGGAGCAGCTGTCGGAGTTGTGTCTGTGGGGACGTGGGGCTAGGGGAGGCTGGGAGGCCATGAGAACCACCGCCCCCCCCCGTCCCGGTGGGCGTGTCCCCGGCCTGTCTCCCCTCCTCTGAAAGGGGGTGATTGATGGTGAAGGGTTGACACCAGGCTTCGCCAACAATTGGGCCGGGAGGGTCGTGGTACGAGCAGAGGCCTCCAGTCCGCGCGGCCTTTATTTCTTCTCCTGGTTTTCAGAGGCAAATGTGAGATCAATTGATGTTGTAATTCAGTCATTTTTCTCAATATGTCTCTTTCGGGTGTTTTTAGTCGAACATATGCCGCTCTTAACACCGCTCAAAGGCCTTTTAACCACTGGCGAGGGAACGAGACATTCCGCAACTTATTTGTTTTGTGATTACTTGGTCAGATTAGGCCGATACAGCCTGGCCTGTGACGCCTGGCTTGATTGACCCCAGACATTCCGTTATACAAGGGCCCGGTGTCTGGGGCCGCAGTCACTGCTCCTGGGGGAGCCGCAAACTCAGCGCACCCCCCCCCCCCCCCCCCCTCCCTGAGGGTGGAGTTTAGGTGCAGCGCTGCAGGGCGGTAAATCCAACCAGACCCACTCCGCAGCCCGAGGAGGGTTATCAGCTGGGCGTTAGTGCTGCAATGCACCTCCCGGCCCTTTGCCCCCAAACCTCAGAGGAAGCCTTTCAGCAAGTGGCCAGCACCCGCCGCCCGCCTGATTTACTGCAGGCTGGGGCAGCCGGGGCAATTGGGGCAGCTGGGGGCGGCGAGGGCGGCTGGGCCATCGCGCTGGATGGCAGATGTTTGCGGAGGTCTTAAGTGGCCGTTTCGCAAGGACATGGCCACTCCGCTGAAGGTTCTTCCTGACCCCCCCAACACACACACACTCTGTCGGGAACGCTCTGTCAGGAACACAGTCGGGAACGTTCTGTTGGAAATGCTGTGTCAGGAATGCTGTCGGCAGTGCTCTGTCGGGAACACTGTCTGGTCCCCCCTTCCATCTGGCCCCATCGCTGCGCCCCGCTGCGTGCGATGCTAACGAGACACTGAACATTTTTGCTTCAACTTGAACAGAACGTTAACTGAGTTTATCATAGTTTCATGGGGCCACCAGGACCGGTGGTTTACTCCTGGGGCCAGAGATTAAAACCCACTGCCTGGGCACGAACTACTCGCACACAGAAATAGCAATGGCAGAAATCTGTGCTGGTGATCACAGAACATAGTGCCTGAGAGACTGGGATGGGGTCCAGAAAAAGAATTGTCCCTTGAAGCCCAGGCATAAACATTCCCTCTCTCGCACACATCTGTAGACACGGTCATACTGCACCGGTCTGCACAGCTCAATAAGCGCTCAGAGCACTGGTGTGAAAATCAAACACCTTGTTCCACAATGAGGTTCCAAAGAGGTCCATCACTCACACTTATTTACCTAGGTCAAAAAAACCACAGAGGAACTAGAGGGAGAGAGAGAGAGAGAGAGAGAGAGAGAGAGAGAGAGAGAGAGAGAGAGCGATAGAAGGAGGTAAGACAGGGGTTGTGATGTAATTTGGTCAGTGTTTTCACCTTCCCTCACTTCCTTTGTCTCTGATAAAGTAACAAAGCAAATCAGCCTTGGAAACCACTCATTCCGCACCTATTATGACATCACTGTGTTACACGATGTTTCCACGGAATAATACGCGCACCATTGAAATACAATAAAGTTCTTCCCAAAAGGAAACCATACATTACAGTCCCAGCCAAAAAGACAGCCCACCGGCTCCTGCAGGACTACACTACACTGCATAAGGGGGGGGGGGGGGGGGGGGGGGGGGTATGGGAGGGGGGACATGCTGGCCTTTTTAAACGAATGAGGCAGAATGTCAGCGGATTGCAGTACTGGAGACGCAGTTGCTATGAGTTTTTTGTGTTGGGAGAGGCAGAGATGGAGCCCCAACTATCCAGGGCCCGGAGGAGCCTTTCTGCCCCGGAGGAGGGAGGGGGTGGACAGGGAGGGGAGGTGTGAGAGAGTGTGCTGATGAGGGAAGGTCTTGACCTGAAGATAAAAACACGATTATATATTTTTTAATTTGTATTTTTATACATGAAAAAATAAACTAATAAATAAAAAACCTAAAACTAAACTTCAGTCTCAGACAGCTGGTGTTTTGTAGGATGTAGATTTATTTTACACCATCTTTATTAAAAATGTATATAACAGATTTTAAGAAGTATATATTTCCCTATTTTAACATCATTAACAAGAAATGTAATTTCTCACATTTTTGCATATTTCCATGGCAAATTAAAACCAAGGGTAATTTCCTGAAACAAGCGTTAAATTATCTGACCTCTTCCAACAAAGTGGCACAGATATTGATCAGAAAAAACAAAACCCTGGCCTACAGTTTGCTATGGTTCATAGACCATAGGAGAAATGGGGCAGAGATACAATCTCTGTGCCCTCACCATGGAGAGATCACAGACTTACACTTGAGGACTAAGGACAGCAGACATAAATGGTGCCTCCTGATTGGCCGTTTGTCAACAGGGGGTCCAGGCAGCTTATTGGCCATGACAGAGTTTGTGGTGGGGGCTGTAATCCTTTCCACACTCTCTGCAGGCGCTCTACGAAGTCTTCCCACATAAATCATACGGCACTGGGGTGGTAAAGTCATCACTGGCCATTCAGTTCACACACACACACACACACACACACACACACACACACACACATTCATTCATTCAGCCTTTTAACACTGTAATATGTTTGTGTAGCAAACAGTTCGCACATAATATGCTCAATTTCTCTTTATTAAATCATTTAAGCACAGTTCCCATATTTATTAACGTCATACATTTGCAAATCTAAACTTACAAGAAGAATTAGAAATAGAATTAGAGCCTATTCTATTCTATTCTATTCTACTCTACTTGAATTAGTAATCTGTGTAGACTGGCCAAATTACACTGATTAACATAAATTCGCTCCCATGAAAAAAAATACCTGTTTCTCATGTATTCTTGCATGTTGAATCGAAATATGATTTTAGAATTTCTCTGTCATATATTTTTTGGAGTGTTTTTTTTTACTTTTTTAATGTACATTTTAGAAGTACATCTGTGCATGTTTAAGTGTTATAAAAACCTTATTCATGAATATGTAATATGTACTATAAACTACACAAGAATAGAAAATTCTAACATCCTAGTAGAAATATTTTAAGACCACTTTAAAATTTTGTGAAACGGTATTATGAGGTGTGCGTAAATCAGTTTGTGTAAAAAAAAAAAAACATTTCCAGTGTATCAAAGGTGTATAACATAAAAAAACTGAAAACAATCTTAGGCAGTAGTTTTTAACACGACAAGCAAATTAAGTTTCCAATCAATTTTGCCAGGGCATGGTTACCCAATAGGAAGTAGCCCACTTACACTTGAAAGCACGTAGAGCACTAAGAAGCAGTATCTTTGGGCTTAGCTGTTTCGATATGACAGCAGGGTTCATGATAACTCCAAAGGAGCCCCACGATTACTGTGGCATCTTAATATCTTATCTAATGCAGCAATGTGAGTCTCGCCGCTGACTCCCACATCGTTAGCCTAATTATCTTTACGGTCATGGCCTGACGTTATTTTTTCCCAAGAGCCTCACACGGAGTATTAGCGGTGTCCCCAGGGTCCCGGGGGGGGCAGGGTTAAGAGGCGACTGGTAGTAGACAGTGAGGATGTGTGGCTTTGCTCTCGGTGGGGTGGTCCTCTTTCACAAAGTAACTCTAACCTCCTGCTTTCACTCTCAACAAGACAAACATACAGTACTATTGACAGCACACAAAAGATCCCAGGGACCAATCGGCATGACGCTACAAAGCAAGGGAGCTTCACAATGGCTCCAGAGAACCCATGGGCCGCTTGTGATGCAGCGGGGTAGAACACGCAGCCTCGGCGCACGCAGCTGGCCAAAAGAGTTGGTGTGGTCAGTGACGTACGTTATCACTTCATTCAGAGAAGCAAACTCTACCTCACCATGCTTTTCTGTACGTAGCCGGACGAAGCAGCAAGGCTTTAATTCCCTGGAGTAGGGGCTGAGTGTCGGTATGAAGTCGAGCACCTGGTGGGGAGGCCGGCCAAGAGAGTGTGGTCATTTTCTGTGGCCCTACAGCCCAGCAGGAGGCGTGTAAATCACAGCCACTGACACCACGTCGTTTACCTAATGCTGGGTCCCCGCGGAGCTGAGCGAGAAGCCTCTCACCTGCCTTTCCCTACATACACACTCACTATTTATTACACACACACTCTCGCATACACTCACACACTCTCATACAGACGTACACAAATACATGCAGAGTTGCTCACTTTGCATGGGCAACTTCAATGCCTGAGCAATGGAGAAACAAAAAACAGCCAAGCCAGCCATGTTCTGGATTCATGTAGTTTAAAGTAATACAAAGGACCTTTAAAAGAAGTTTGACAACAAACTGTATCCAGGACTGGGAAACATCCCTCAGTACTACTGATTTTGTCATGAACCAATTCAGCTTAAATCCAGGCACAAACAAATGAGAGTGAACGATCAGTGTTCTTCTGCAAATCTCTCACATTTGACCAGCACAGTTCATATTTACATCATTAGACCAGGTACAGTTCCTGACCATGGGACCAGTGCAAAGCAGCAGGAAGAACCATGCTAGCGGGCTTAGGGTCACCTGACCCACACACCGCACCCAGCACCCCTCACAGCTCCCCTCACCCCACTCCCCTCACACTACTAATTTACATTTACGGCATTTGGCAGACTGCCCTTATCCAGAGCGAATTACATTTTTTTTTTTATACAAGTGAGCAATTGAGGGTTAAGGGCCTTGCTCAGGAGCACCTCAGTCATGGCCTCAGGTCTGGGGATCGAACCCACGACCCTCTGGTCACAAGACCAGTTCCCTACCACCAGGCCATGACTGCCCGACTCACCTAACCCCACTCCCCTCACCACACTCCCCTCACCCCACTCCCCTCACCACACTCACCTAACCCCACTCCCCTCACCCCACTCCCCTCACCACACTCCCCTCACCACACTCCCCTCACCCCACTCACCTAACCCCACTCACCTAACCCCACTCCCCTCACCCCACTCACCTCACCACACTCCCCTCACCACACTCACCTAACCCCACTCCCCTCACCACACTCCCCTCACCACACTCCCCTCACCACACTCACCTAACCCCACTCCCCTCACCACACTCCCCTCACCACACTCACCTCACCCCACTCCCCTCACCCCACTCACCTAACCCCACTCCCCTCACCCCACTCACCTAACCCCACTCCCCTCACCCCACTCACCTCACCACACTCCCCTCACCCCACTCACCTCACCACACTCACCTCACCCCACTCACCTAACCCCACTCCCCTCACCACACTCCCCTCACCCCACTCCCCTAACCCCACTCACCTCACCACACTCACCTAACCCCACTCCCCTCACCACACTCCACCCCTCACCCCAGCACCCCTCACCCCAGCGCCCCTCACCCCAGTACCCCTCACCCCATCGCCTCCATCCCCAGGTCACACGTTCTACCTGTGTCTTCACCAGAGAGCCGTTTCCCCGGACCTGGGGCAGAGAACTGTCCAAGCACAAACACAGAGGGCCAGGCCCTGCAGGGCTGCCTTCACGTTACGGCAGAGAACGTGTGCTCAGCCAACGTGTGCTCAGAGAACGTGTGCTCAACACGTGAGCAGATATGACAAAAGCAACAGCATCAGGATACACCAGCTCCCCAGAGAAGAGAGGATGTGAAAGTTCAAAGCTCTGACATGATCTCTTTTATTGTACAATTCCACCTCATCTTGTGTTTATTTCCCGTGAACCACATGCTCCACTGTATGTGCTTGTTACTTGATCACTGATGTGTATTAATTAAGGCCTTTAATTCCCTACTTTCCTGGTTAAATAGAAAAAAAACAAAACCAAGCAAACACACAACAAAGAAAGAAAGAATGAAAGAAAGAAGGAAACAGATCTGTTGCTCGGCCCCTGTTATATTTGCTCTAATGTTGCTTAACCCTTCCACACCACTTCCTGTCAAACAGACCCTGCTTTGATTTGGAATTCATTTGAGGGAAACGACCACAACCCCTACAATGTCGAAGACAAACGCGACTCATAATGACGGCCTACCATAAAACGGAGTGCCTTTGAGTGATCTCCATCGCGCGCATACTGCAAGGATATACTTCTGTACTACAAAACAAGAAGAAAGGTCCTCATTAAAATGTTATGGTCCGTGTAGACCACTGCAGTGCAACATGTTTGCACACAAACTTTGACTGACAGTACTGAGTTTTACCGCTAAGTCTGAGCTGGGTGTGCGAGGTTAGCATTGTCAGTGAGTTTTACTCTCATGAAACCACGACGAGCCAAAAAATTGCTATTTTTCCCTCCCATTCGTATTCAGCACATAAAAATGACAAAACTGAGTTTGAGGAACTTTCTAATCAGCTACACGAAATCGGCCTTGGAAGGCAAGATGGTAATGAAAGACAGCGTTTGGGTGCATTTGGGGGCTGGTTCTCCTAAACATGGTATCGGGTTTATTAAGTCTGTTATTACTGAAGACAGGGAAGGCTACCACACTTGAAGCTGTCGGCCCGCGTCTATATAATAAACAATACTCTGACATGGGGCCAAATTCTCCAGGTGTTTGCTGAGTGCAGCGGGCCCTTTCAGTCTCCCCAGAACATGACATCATTCTCTGTAACGAACTTTGCTCAAATCAGCCTTGTTAGATTCCCCGTTCTTTGCTTGCTACTAATTTATTCAAGGACCGTCGAGGGACGGCAGGGACGGTGGTGACGGCGGTGGGGGTTACGCCTCGTCTCTGAATGTCAGTGTGTCCCCCACCTCCTCCATGCCACCAAATCCTACACCTCCCGTGGAGAGAAACTGTGTCATAATGCAGCCACTCCTTTCTCATTCAAATGGCCGCCATTGTCCCCGTAAGCGAGCAGCTCTGCTCTGTGACACAGAACAAGCATGGCTTTCTGTGTGCGGTGCCGGAGAAGGAGGGAAGGAGGCGGGCGAGGGAGAGGACCCCGCTGCTCTCCGGCTGATGTGGGGGAGAAACGTCTCAGCGCGCTTCTGTCCCCCAGACACCATTCACTGTCTTATCAGCTAAAGAGTAACACCAAGAGAGCTTACAGTCATGCTTAACAGAAACATGGAGGATATGAGGCCCCGTTTGGAGAAGAACTTGTCAATGTTTGACTATCTGGTAAATAAAGCAGATGTTTTTTGTGGGACAAATTGATTACTTTTAAAAAGTCAAATTAGGTACAGTTGCTATTCATGGAAGCAAGAGGTCAAATCTGAGCTATATCCAAATAAAACGTCTGCTGAAGAATTAGCAAACTTTATGGGAGTCATACATTGTCAAGTTTTAATGTATCCTTACTATTTTAAGTCTTCTTTATTTATTCATCATTTCAAAAAAGATGTGGAAATCTCTTTCTCTTTCACTCCATCTCTCTCTATATATCTCTATTTGCATCTCATAATCTTCTGTTTGTAGTTTGTATATTGCTTGTAATTTGTAATTTGTAATTTAATTGAATACTGATGGGCAAGCTTTTACCACGTCACCATGTCACGTCCAAGAAATCTTAGCTTAGTAATGTACAATCATGTACGCGGAGTCGGCACTATTCATTCAGGCGGACGGGTAGACTTCAGCGTTGGTGGTACTCGGGCTTTGAGAAGGGGCGGAGTAATACCAAGTTGGCGCTGGGCTCAGACCCGAAGTGGAGTAGGAAAAAGTTTTTCAAAAGTTCCTGGAAGTGTTGGAAGAAGCGTCCGAGCTGCAGAGGGGAATACGGAGCTGGACTATCACAGAAACACTTAGATTTGAGGTCTCTATGAAAAAAACACTCTATGACGCCGGGCTGTCTTAACGTGATTCCTTGGAACTTCAGTCTTTGTGTCATTTTTTAAAGGATGTATAATTGCTAAGACTTCAAGAGCGGAGTTGGATCAGATTTCCACAGAAATGGGGGATTACAGTATTTGGATATTCTTGTCAATTTTATTTTTTGTGCATAACAGTGAAGGTAAGTAAATGAGTTTATTAGTGTGATTATGGAACGTATAGATAATCTACGGTATAAACATGCGGTATTAGTGGACTATAAAAACCTTACTCGCGTCTATTTGAATATTTAGCTGAATGTTTAGATTAATAGATCTTGAAAAAAAATCGTTTCGAGAATGCTGTTCTTGTTAATACAGAATCTGTTTATGTGGGGTTCCTCAAATCTCTCTGTCCATCTCTTTATGGTCCTACACAGAGCGGGTTGCATCTAGGAGACAAACGATGTAAATCTGCGAGGTGCACCGTTGTAAAAAGCGGCTGCATCATTTGAGATCTCTAAGTGGATCGGTTTATTATAAGACGTTCGCTTTAAGTGGATCTTTAGGCGGATCGGTTTATTATAAGACGTCCCGCACAAGTTCTTCGCTGAGAACAGAAGTTATCCCATCTTACCCCAAACGATGCTCTCTCCGTGTTTCGTGGAGTTTGATATTTGATGTGCTACTCGCATAATGTGCTGCGAAACTAGAGGTTATTTCAGGAGCCGAGTCCCCTGTGCATAACGGGAGTCGTGAGTGTGAATATACGCGAGTGAACCGTGAGAAAGTGACCCAACGCGTTAGGGACCGTCCCGCTGCCGTCCTGCCCGGTCAAGTAAGCAGGTTTGGACCGGCAACATGTTGAACTCGCAAACTTTTGCATCTAGGTTGCTGGTTTTAAACATAAGTGCGTTTTATGTGTACCTTCTCGGTCGTCTCCGCTGCTCATGGACTGAGCAGAACCTTCCTCGGTCCCTTTCTTTAACACAAAGCGCTGTTAACAATTGAACTTTGTATTTCGGAGGAACGGGGGGATGGGGAGATACATGTGAGAAATGTGTTAATATGTTTACAGCAAGGTTAACTTTAAGATTCAGTCAAAGCGCTCACGTTTCTACCGCAAACGTCCGCAATTCTGTCGCAATGCTTTTGCAGTTTAATTGGACCGATCGACACATTTTCGTTTACAAAAACCGAACACCGAGAGCCTTATGGACTTGTCATTTCCCTTTAGGATTCGACCACGTTTTCTGAATGCACCTATTTCTGCAAAATAATTTCGAGGTTGTGATAAAACATGGCTCTGTAACCTATTGCAAATAGATCAACAGATGTTTAAGAACGGACAGTGAATTTAACGCTTTAACGATGTACTTTAATAGCCTAATTGGAAATGCGATTTAATCAGAAGTCAGGCGGTGAAATCAGGGCCGAGTCTAACAAAGCCAGAGGAATCTGTGTGCAAAAATCTGAATGGTGTCTCATTTCCATGTGTACAATCACATGCACCTAACGTTCCCACAGATAAGGCATTATATAGGCTCGGAACAAAGTCAACACCAACCGGTCCCTGTGTTGTGTGAGTGCTCCCGAGAACAATAAAGGCTCGTAGACAAGAACAAAAAAGGCTGCAGGTGCATTGACATGACGATTAAAATAAAAAGTGCTGGCATGTGTTAAAGGGTTATCATGCATGTTTTCTCCCCCCCCCGACAGGGCTTCGCTGCGTGGACACATACAGACCGTGCGAACATGGAGGGATGTGCATAGACTCAAGATGCATGTAAGTCCCCGGTTGTTATTTTTGCTCCACGAATGATCGACACCCCTTTAATCTTTCCATCCTGTTCATCTTTACTCCACCCGCACCGGTATTTGGGTATGGGGGGGGGGGGGGGGGGGGGGTAAATTCAAGGGAGCACCTCTCAGCAGAGCTGTGGGAGCGAATATTGCTGTGGTGTGTTTAGCCTTGGTTGTGTCACATTGTGTCATTTGTTGGACTCATCGGCAGCTGCGTGTTGGATTGGATCTTAGCCACGTGCGTTGCAACGGTTATCACCTTTTCTCCCCGTCGTTTCGGCGCGGCAGTTGCTTCCCTCTCGTTTAGAGTGAACGTGCTGTGTGTGGCTGTGAGCTTTTTCAATCTTACAGACTCCATCGGTTGCCAGGCGCACTGAGCAGTAATGCGGCTGAGGTCTGCATGTCTGCTGGATGACACACGGTTCACTTGCACCTGTCCACTAGATTTCAGTCGCTTAAATTTATTGGATTGCAAAAAAAAAAAAAGTTGGAGACAAAGCTCTCATGGCGAAACTATGCACCCTTCCGCGCAGTCCAAGGGTCATCTTGAGTGTTCGGTACTAGCCTCTCCCTCCGCCTCCCCCAGAACTGCACACAGTCACTGCCTTCACTCTGTATGCTAATGCAAAGTGATTGTTATCACACGGCAGCCCAAGGCTGTTGTTTTAAGTTTCCCGCCTGATGTGGAAAGCTCGTGTGTGTGTGTGTGTGTGTGTGTGTGTGTGTGTGTGTGTGTGTGTGTGTTTGTGCACTTGTGCTCATTACTTTTTAGGCTTTTATTACCCCTGTGTAGGCACAAGTCCATGGGAAACACTCACTATGACTAAGTGTAACAACACGCTCCCGCCATTAGGCTGGTATTCCGTCCCAAAGCCCTTGTTTGGACAAATACGTCTCCAGTTGTTGATGGTCTTACACTGGGTGAAGACAATGACACAAAGACACTTTGGTTTTCACTAATAATGTAGGACTTCACATACAGGCCTCTTGTACAGTCCCCCTCATTATTCTGTGATGCAACACCATGAGAAGATTCAGAACGGCGTGCTAGATTGTATTCTTTAGACCAAGAGTCTGACTAGCTTTGGTTGTTTGTTAAGTCCTTTAAGGGGAGAACAACCGAAAGCTTTATTGGATGATCACATGCTTTCCTTTATGTCTGTAGAGGTAAACAGTCTGTCTGTGTGTCGAACAATAGCTGTTCGCTGTTGTAATTCCATGCTGCCCAAAGCCGATGGTTTATGAGCCGACGCAAACGGGGAAGTTGGAGTCTGGAGAGCCAATGTGGTGAGCCGCCCGGCCTTCGGGTTCACGCACGCCGTGGGAGGCAAGTTCTGCTCTCGGGAAAGGCATTATTTCACCATCCCGCATCAACGAGTGCCGTGGCAGTGTTCGCGCCAGCAGCCCCCCTGGAAGGCCGTGCTTGGTATATTTATTTTATTTTTTATTTTTTGCTCCTGGAGGCGTTTTCGCTTCCTTCTAAATTCAGCCCTTTGTGTCTGCTGAACGTTGTGTCCCCGGGCAAAGCCGCGATTGGCTGGCTGATGG
This sequence comes from Brachyhypopomus gauderio, assembly GCF_052324685.1. Classification (NCBI taxonomy): domain Eukaryota; kingdom Metazoa; phylum Chordata; class Actinopteri; order Gymnotiformes; family Hypopomidae; genus Brachyhypopomus; species Brachyhypopomus gauderio. The sequence continues at coordinate 25,540,430 of NC_135216.1, forward strand.
CGCGCTGAGAAGGAGCTGCCAGGCAGGCGCAGACCCTGTAAAGTTATGCGGCCTCACACCTACCAGGCAGGTGACTGTCTGGGGAAGATGAGGGACACTGGACCCTTACGAGACATAAGGGCAGAGGCAGCCAGGCAGGAGTAGGCCAGCTAGCTGTGGGTGATCATCTTCATTCGTTCAATTGTAAAAACCCTGTTGTAAGAATCACAAAAGATAAAGGAAAGAACTTGCTAGTGCGTTGCCATAGAACTTTATGGGACTTAGAAAGACACCATGAGGCACTCACGCAAGGAAGGTGTGCACGGCAGAGTGTGACCGGCCAACTCTGCTTTTTAATCATTATGCATCGTGCTGCAGGCCGAGGGGCACTAAACCAGCACGGAGGTAAATGTGTAACTGGCTTTATGGTACCGCGGGCGTTTTGGCATGCTCCCTGCTCATACTGCAGTGCTGAAGGCCGCTGAACGTGGTCGCCTCGCAGAGGGTCGTAAGCCAGGGGTGCATGAGGTTCTGCACCAAAGCTGAAACCACACAGGTGCGTGGAGGGAGGTTCCCCTAGCGCAGGAAGTGGTTCCTCTAGCACAGGAAGTGGTTCCTCGAGCAGGAAAAGAGGGGCTGGTGAAGAAAGGGGATGATAAATGTCGAGCGTCGCGGGAGAGTGATCCAACCAGTCCGGGGAGAGAGCTGCTCCGGCCTCCTGCAACCCCCACCCCACCTGCTTCCCCAGGGAAGCCGACGAAACCAGAGCCTTCAGAACAGCAGAAAAGGTTCCTTTATCCCCGCAGATACCAGGTTGTAACCCGGCACCACAGGAGAGCGCGGAGAGGGCCGGCCACGGAAGAAAGGGCTAACGAGAGTGGTAGAAAACCGGAGAACAGAGCGCGTAACGGCATCTCACGCAAACGGGGCCAGCGGGTCAGAATCGGCGGGCGCAAACACGGGCCGAAATGTCTGCGAGTGACACGGCGTCCTGCGGGGGTTTTACGCGGCAGGGCCGGTTGGAGGCAGCCGCTTGTCCTCGTTTGAGGTTGAACTCTTTTCCCTCTGTGTTCTCGAATGACCATAATATTATGTGAGCGCTGGCCCTGGGATGGCCATTGTGACCGGCCTAGTTTGTCACGGTATTGGCTGCTCCACTGGCTTGCGGCCAAAGCCTTAGCAGGTCTTGTCTGAGGCGTTGTTTTTTTTTTCCCTGAAAGCACCACTCCCCATTTAGCTTGTCGTCTCCTCTCTCACTTCACGGTTCTATGCTCGGAGAGCTTTAGTGGCCGGTGTAGTCCCGGACAGATTACAGGAGTAATCCCTCTCTAGAGCGTTCCCATGAGTGCTGCCTCACAATGGCCCCTCAGTCCGGTGGGTGGGGGGGTGCTACAGCGAGCAGATGTGGGGTTAACATCTATAGCGCTCGTAAGTGGACGCTCGTTACCTCAGACGCCTCAGCCTGATTGGGCTCATCCCCTCATGCTGTTGTCACGACCAACATAGCACCACCACCCCGCCGCTGTTCCGACGAGGAGCTGGTTCCGTCTCTCCATGAGTCTTCTGGGTGTTGGGAAGGGGACGGAGCTCATCCCGCACCCACAGCGAGCGCATGCGGCCGGCCCGGCCTGGAGTGAAACATTCCCAGCTGAAGCATGGGGACAATTAGGCAGCTTCTGAGGGTGTCATTCAGGGAGGCTCCAGCTGGAAGACTGGGGCGGTGGGGGAAGATGGAGTGCGTGTGTGTGTGTGTGTGTGTGTGTGTGTGTGTGCGTGATGGGGGGTCAGGCAGATAAGATGGGGTGCCGGGGGACAGCTGGTGGATGTTGTGATGGTAATCCAGTGAAGTCAGACCTTCACAAAGAACGGCTGGAGAGCCAGGTGCTGCCTTTGAGAGGTCTGCTGCCCCATACAGAGACAGACAGGCTCGTGGAGGAACGCACTCACACACACACACGTACGTACGTACCCACGCAGTGAAGATATGTGGATGCTTATCTTCTCACATAGGCGAGAGGCTTGGTCGCCCTCGGTCTGCAGGGTTCACCGTTCACCATGAAGAATGATCACCATTCTGCTGCAAAACCGCGAGGTGGAGATGGGGAAAAAAGCGAATTTCTCCTGTCCTCTCTTCATCCCTCTCTTTCTCGCTCTCTCGTTCTCACACTCTTGTTTCTCAGCGCAAGTGTAAAGTGAGCTCTGTGTGTGCTTTTGATAGCATCACCCTGACCCCAGTAGCAGAGGAGAACTATAAATTGTGAATGTTGTGTTTTAATGACCCGTGGAAGCGCTGTGTCTCTTAAGAAATGATGAATGCAGCCATGGAGACATGAAGCAGACACTTCAGCCACTGGGGTTCTCAGGGGAATTCTTTATGGCTTGTGTAGGTTTGGTAAAAATAGAAGGAATGGATCATTTTTAGCGCTTAATAGCTGTTATTACTTTCTTATTACACTTCTGAGAGATATGTGTAGACGCATTCCTACCTTTCCACTCCTAAAGAGGAAACTCAGTATATGCCCCCTGTTTTTGGACCTTTTTAAATGATGTGCTTGATTGGAATACATCATGAGATCTTGCTTTTGTATCGAGCACTGTTCTCATCTCAGTCACCGTTCGACCCTGCGAGGGCAAAAGGCTTTGAGCATTTCGGCCACTACCCCACGGCGTCTGACGGCTGGCCGGAGTCATGTGACTCCATGTAAGACGGGGAAGCCTGCCCATCTGCCCTGATCTCTGATTGGACGGCCACCTCAGGACTGGGTTAGAGTGTGAGAGCGGAGGCGGCTGCAGTACCAAGCGTTTCCCAGGCCCTGCAGCAGGAAGTGATGACTCCCCCCTGACCCCTGCGTTTCAATTACATCCTGTCTGCCTCTTCATCTGCCCCGACGTGAGCATCAGGGCAAACCTCTGGTTCCCTTTCACCCAGGCTTCCTTCAACCCTCATTCCCAACCCAAACAACGTGCCCCAGACACAAAGACAGAGCAGGACTTTTCTTACGAGCGTGGCACGCCCGTGTGTACCGCCGCAGCGCCGCTGACGTCAGTAAGCCGGGGCCAAACCCGGTCAGAACAAACTGCTCCCTCTCCTCCAGCCGGCGGGAATCTCACGCGCTCGCGTACGAGCAGCAGCCGAGGTCAGGTTTCACGTGGCGGCTCTGTTTGTTTTGGTGATGACAGAGGAGATAAAAGGGAAACCGCATCGCTCACGTGTGAACGGCCAAGCAGGTTACGGGCAGCAGCGTGGTTGATAACGCCGCTCTAACTCTTTACGCCTACATTCTCAACACGCTGCGATGAGACAAGGCCTCTTTTCTTTAATAAAGAATAAACACGTTGTGGAAAAGAGTTCTTTATTAGCGCTTCATCATCAGTAGAATATATTTAAAGGTATGGGATGAAAAGAACCCATAAAAAGCAAACAAAAAAGGGGGGGGAGGAACATTGCACTCTGGCTGTGAAACGATGCACTGAACTGGTTTTATAGACTTTCCATGTACTGGTCCCAGTCGGGGGGCGAGTTTCCCGGCGGCCCGGGTGCTGCAGCACAGACGGTCCAGCTCTCCCCTCCCGGGGATCTGCTTCGGTTTGGGTGGCGGGGCGGGGTGCTGTGGTCAAACACCCAGGAATGCTTCAGCGTCGCGCGTGCACTGCGCTTTTGCTCTGCTTGTTAGCAATAGCGGAGATTCCAATCCCCCCTTTTTGTCTTTTTTTTCGTCGGCCCAAACAAAATGGGATGAAAAGCTCGGCGGCGGAAGCTTGGGACTCCCGTGTCCCTCCTGAAGGAGCGCTCGCGTCCAGACGCTCGGCTGTTTCCCCAGCGCCGATCTCGCAGGCCATTATCGCATTAAACACTACCAAGCCACTCCTTCCCAGTCTTGGTCTAATCTCCAAAATGGAGGTAATCGTGTGACGGCGCAGCTGCAAAGAGCAGAAGCCTCAAAAAAAATCCAGTGAGTTCTGCGACTTTCTCCGAGTCTGCGCGGCCGTTGAGCAGATAGGGAGGTTTGTCTAGCCCACCAGTGGAGGGCTGACTGCATTTGTGATGGTTTGGTGGAGTGCGTACCATGTGTGGATTCAAAGGAGCCTCCTTGTCGTATCAATAGGCGTGCTGTCCACAGAGGCCCATTGTTACGACGCAAACTTTGTACTTTCCTTTGGCCGGAGTCACATTCAGTTTTCATGTTTCAGTTTTGACGGTGATGTCTACTTTAGCCGGGCGTGAGGAGAAGTCTTGTGAAAGTGCTGGAACTGTCCTTGTAGAACCCTGCCTCAAGAACCACCCCAACCCCAGCCCCCAAGTCCAGTAGCCCTGGGTTACTGTTGCCAGGCTACAGCCAAGGCCTGTTGGTCTGTATAAGAGCGGGCCTGAAAGCCTTGCTGTTTGGGTCACTGCCACCCCCCCCTCCTTTCTCACACAATGGGATTCTGACTACTTTAGCTCTTTTATATGGGCCACAAAATGCTCCCCTACCCCCACTTGGGTTGCTCTCTGAGAAAAGTGTGTGTGTGGGGGGGGACTCTTGTTGGCAGTGTGGTGTCAGTATGGACTCTTTACAAAGGAACAGAGCTGTTCCCCACTTGTGGAGCTCTGGAAGGGGGGGTGCTGTGTGCCAGACATCGCCACAGACCTGCTTTTGTAAGGATTTTCCTACATTCAGATCCACCCCCCCACCCCCCAAAGTGGTCTCCAAACTTATGTTTTCATTGTTCTAAAACAATATATATTTATATATGTAAAACATTTTGACATTGACAGTAATAGGCGGCGTCCCAAAATCACGGTTTTCTATTGCACCGAGGAAAAAAAAAACTTGCTGTCCTGTGAAACGTTCGTTAGTTTTCCATTCTGGCGTGGGAAGTGCAGGCTGAGGTATCTGGGAGGGTAATCCTTCATCGGGGGAGTCCTCCCATGCCCAGGGGCCGGTGGGCCGTGACGGGCCCATGCGGGGTCTCCTTCCAGGGCGAGGCCTCTGTGTTTGAGGCCGTCCTGCAGAGGTCCTGCGCCCCAGTAGGGAGAGCGGTGTCCGGTTACCACCACGTTACAGGACATTCTCTTATACGGTGATCACGGAGACCTACGGAACACGATAAAGCGGCGTGGGGTTCCCACGGTGATCCGAGGCGATGACACGCGTGTGCATAAATCGTTTGGCCGGTATCCTGGAAGTGTCTCGCATCTGCAGAAAGTCTTGAATCCTGTCACTTTCCACCATGCTCCTTAGATTTGCTGCAAAGATTTGTTTTTAGCAATAAACATGCAAAACGTGTACGGCTGGTTTTTCACTGTAAACTAAGAACTAACGTCAACTGTTGTCTTACTTTGAATGTTCTCTGTGATCTCTTAGCAAACTTCCATTTCTTTAACGGGTTCCCACCAGCGCCCCCCAGAGGAACAATACAAATTCGTAAGTCTCTTTGGGCCACGTTCATCGAACATCTCTGATTGAGAGTGCTGATTCTGAGACAGACCACGTGATCGCAGCAAAAAGGATCTGCGTGGCCAAAACTGTTCCGGGATCAGCTCCCTTGGTCTGGGAGGCGTGATGAACGTGTCCCTGTGTGTGTTTGAGCGTGTGTTCCTGTAGTGTGAGCCTGTGCATGGGAGTTACTGTGGTTGTGTTTGGTTTCCTCTGCATCGATGCCTGAAGTTGTTTGCGCTGAACTCACTCTGATATCGCCGCACAAAGCAGATTTCTACATACACTTACATCTGTTGACAGACCAAATATTATCATGGGAAACGCTGGGCGTGCTCGGGCCCATTGGCGTGCATGTGTTTGTATCGGGAACGCGCGCGTCTGCGTCTGTGTGTGTGTGTGTGTAAGATTGCTCGTCTCAGAGACAGAATAGCGCCATTGTTTGGTGCCTAAGCCCTGTTGGAAGCGGCCAGTTGGAGCAGCGTTGACAGATGTGGACAGATGTGGGACTGTGGGATGCAGCTGGCGTGAGCCTTCACAGAGCCCGTGACGGGTCGGGATTACTACCTCCGCCCGCGCTCCACCCTCCCTCTCCACCCTCCCTCTCCACCCTCCCTCTCCACTCTAGCGTCGGGGAGGTCAAGGGCTCCAATCCGCCGTGCCTCCCACGTTGCGCTGTCTGACACCTGCCCCAAAACAACACACAAACACCACCGCCGCTCCCAGAACGCAGGCTCCCAGAAGTACGATACCAAACGGGCAAAGATGGTCCGGACAGGTGGAAGTGTGTGAGTGGGAGCCGGCCCCCCTCAGAGAGGGGCCCGATAGGCCCTGGCTGTGTGGAGTAGTGGTAGAATGATAGGAACGTCCAAGGCCCAGACAAAAGAATGTGTGTTTTGGCTTCGGCGCTCAGTGTGAGGACAAATAACCTTTCCTTTCCTGTCCTCCCTCCTGTTGCTGCCCGGCCAGTATCTACAAATTCACACACACACACACACACACACACACACACACACACACACACACACACACACACACACATACACACACACACACACACACACAAACTTTCACCACGGCCCTTACAGAGATACCGACACAGACACACCCACATAAATGGACAAACACACCTACACACAGTAAGATTTGCACGGGCACACACACACACACACTCACACACATATATATAAGCACTATGATGTGTTTGCATTGCTGGGGCTTTTTTCTCGCCAGGTGTTGTTTTTGAAAGTCCAGATGTGACTATGGTTCTGTTCACACTGCTCTCACTACACCTCTCACCTTCCACACGTCCTCTATCATTTTACATGTACAATTTAAATTCCTAACAAAAATGTTATCATCAGAATACTGAAATATAATGTGAAGGCACACATTCTGCGTTTCGACGTGGCCTCTGTCTCTCTCTCTCTCACGCGCGGACTCACGCTCACCTCACACAAACGCTGCAGCTGTGATCTCAGGGGGCGCCGGACACACTAGGAACTCTGCGGACGCTTCCTGGAGAACGGCCGGCCGTAAAGATAGCTGTCGATGCCTTTCACTATGTTAAATTGCTACCGCACGTACCTCAAGGAGCCGGGGTGTCCGAGCGTATGCCAGTGGAAAAAAGCAGGCCCTAGGACCCCTCCAAAGACTCTCTTTGTGCCCACACCCCCTTTAGCATCATTTTTTTTTGTGACAGCCAGAAATTCCAGACATAGTTAATTTGCCTCTAAATAAACCCAGCCAAGCCATGACAAATAGCCTAGGGGATGAAGGCTAGGAGCTGATTGGTGGTGTGTCAGGCTCGCTCGTCCGTCTGTGAGGTTGCCAGGGTGACAGGGATCTGGGACTCAGAGGGGGGAGGGGCGAGTGTTTTCAGAGCAAGAGACAGGGGATTACAGGAAGTATGACATGACATTCCCTCCACGCCGGACCGTGGCCCACCAGCCGATCCCTCCCCCAACCATCCCCCCACCCATAGCAGATGCCCGGACCACCCCCCCCCAGCTCCTCCGCCTCCCAGACATTATCATCACAATCGGACTGCTGACCTCTGACATTTGACCTCCCAGCGTGTGAGAGGTTTCATAGGGAAGGTGGCGCGGTGCTGCGGGGCCTCGGGAGGTGCAGGGGTAGCCTTGGTAACTGAGCAAGAACTCCGCCTTCATCCAATGGCGCTGCTCCATGGCTGTCCAATAGGCCGGGCAAATCAGAGGAAGACTCCGCCTCTTCGCCCGTGCTGGGCACAGACTCCACAACTTTTAAATTGCAAATAAATCAGGGCAGTGGAATCTGGCTGTCTGGGGTTTCTGGACAGCCCCACCCCACCCCCACCTCACCCCCACCCGCTGCGCCGAGTGCAAGTGCTGCTGTTACTGGATCTGCAGACGGCTGGTGTTCACCGCAATCAGGTGTAGCCATTGTTTTGATGAATTGGGCCGACTGTGTTGCGTGGGCTATGGCAGCGCCCCCTGGAGGCCCGGGGAGGAGCGGCCGGCCACAGAGCAGGAGATGGAGGGGAGGGGAACGTCCTGTAAGAGAGGCGAGGAAGGGCCATTGTTGTCTCAGCTCAGGGGTTTGGTTTACAGTGAAAAGACAGAGGACACCACGGCCCGAGGGTGGGCGGGTCCAGCCTCTGCCGCCCTTGTCTTCAGCTTCAAGCGGCCCCTTTTGATGTGGGAGCCCATCCTGTGGGCCCCTGGGCAGGTGTCAGGTTACCCCGCAAATGCTCACCCCTCGAGCCCTGCCGTCGATCCGTCCCGGGCCCCCGAGAGGCGACCTTTAAAAGCTCGAAAGGCAGTTTTATGTGCGCTCTCTTACCTGGCCAGTTTCAGGTCGCACTCCACCATCCGTGAACACAATACACAGCCTCGGGAGGACAAAAGAGGAAGGAATCACTACACTTTCGTCAGGACGCGGCTCGTCCGCCATCTTACGTCTTTGGCGGGTCATCCGTACACGCGGTCTTTCCACTCTTTCTCTGCACCAATACACTCTTGCCCTGTACATCGGGGCCTGGCTACGCGGGCCACTTGTCTCAAGAGTAAAGGCCTTGTAAGGGTGGGTGCGGTCCTCCTCGGACCGGCCCGTCCTCATGCGAGTGTGGAGGCGAACGCCGGGCGCCGGAGAGAGTAATGACGCTGGAATGTGGACTGGAACATGGAAAGAGGGAAAAGAAGCAGCTGGGGAATTCTGGGGGAATTTTCGAGCGCTTGTGTGTGACGCGTATGTCCCAGAGCTTGTGTGTGAGTTTATATTAACACGAACCAGCCCAGACATATTTAGAATGAAGCTGTAGTCGGTATGTTTGCATTGGCTAGAACTCCTGTTCCAGACCTGGAGACACGGGTTAGGAGGAGACTCAATTGGGGAATAGAGGGGAGAAATTTTTCGTTTGGCTATTTTTCTGGTGTTTTACGTGTCGGTCCCGTTTCCGCTTGGGCGGTCCCTGCGCAGGTGCCGGCCCGGCTACATCGGACCACTGTGTCAGCACCTGGACCCCTGCCACCGATCGCCGTGTCTCAACGGAGCAGCCTGCAAGAGTCAAGTGGCCAACGGCGTCCCACAATCCACCTGTGTGTGTCAGAGAGGATTCAGAGGTGAGAGATTAGAAATGAGAATTGAGTCTTACTTAGAGTTGTAATCTGGTCACTTCCTGCATTCCTCTCTTCTCTCTGTTTCTCACTCTGTCACAGTCTCCTGTTCTGTCTGGTTTGGAAGCTAATAGTTTGTGTGTGTGTGTGTGTGTGTGTGTGTGTGTGTGTGTGTGTGTGTGTGTGTGTGTGTATGTGTGTAGGTCAAGACTGCTCCCTTATCGATGCCTGTGCCACAAGTCCGTGTGCCAATGGTGCCCGCTGTACCAACTGGAACAACCACTACAACTGCTCGTGCCCGCCGGGCTTTCAGGGCAAGAACTGTCGCAACGACGTGGACGAGTGCCGGCGGCCGGGGAAGTGTCTGAACGGCGGCACCTGCGTCAACACGGCCGGCTCCTTCCGCTGCGAATGCCTGGCCGGCTACGGCGGGCGCACGTGCGAGGTGCCCACGTTGCCCTGTGCCCCGTCCCAGTGCCTCAACGGGGGCACGTGCCACCAGACGGGAGAGCACACGTACGACTGTGCCTGTCTGCCAGGTACGTGTGCACGTCAGCACACGTGCAGACGCACGCACACGCACGCACACACACTCGGGGTTCCCACGCTCGCCAGCTCTACCGCTCGCGGTAGGTTTTCTCCGTCCCCCGTGGGTCGGACTTCTGTTCGCTATAAATAGCTTTGCAGAAGGGGGAGAGGGCCTGCTTGACATCAGGGAGGAATTTAGTTTATGACCTTCTGGTTTGCCCTCTGGGGAGCCGGCAGGAAGTGGCTCTTGCCCGAGAGGAAGTCGTTGAAGCGTAGAGCGAATGTAAAACAAGCAAATGCAGCAGGGAGGCCCATCCCGTCCACAGGCCCCGCCCCCAGCCCCAGACCCCTCCCACCCCCCACCGTGGGAAGCGGTGGTGGAAGAGTGTAAACACTCTGATGCCCTGCGGTCCCCCTTTTACCCCCCACCTCCCTGATCACGGCACATGCAGGCGGGAGTTACGAGGTGTACGGGGTGCGTGTGGGAAATGTCTGCGGTCGCCACCCCCGTCCTCCACCTCCTCCTCACGCTGCTGTGATTCATCTCGCAGGCTTCAGCGGGGTCAACTGTGAGGTGAACGTGGATGACTGCCCTGGCCATAAATGCATGAACGGCGGGACCTGCGTAGATGGGGTCAACACGTACAACTGCCAGTGTCCACCGGAGTGGACAGGTACCTGACCTCTCTCCCACACACACACACACACACACACACACACACATACACACACTGCCCAGCTGCATACACCTGGGGAGTTTCCTCGGATGGCGAATCTAGATGGATGTGAAATTGTGAGCCTGTGTGTGTGTGTGTGTGTGTGCACAGGTCAGTACTGCGCGGAGGATGTGAACGAGTGTCTCATGCAGCCCAACGCCTGCCACAACGGGGGCACCTGCTTCAACACCATCGGCGGGCACACGTGTGTGTGCGTGAACGGCTGGACGGGCGACGACTGCAGCGAGAACATCGACGACTGTGCCACCGCCGTCTGCTTCAACGGCGCCAGTTGCCATGACCGCGTCGCCTCCTTCTTCTGCGAGTGTCCTGTGGGCAAAACCGGTACGGCCCCCTTCCCCTTCGCCCCGCCCCCCCTCATCCGGCATGGCTCCGCCCCCTCACCCTGAATGCGTACTGCTCTCCTGCCACAGGTCTGCTGTGTCACCTGGACGACGCGTGCGTCAGCAACCCCTGCAATGAGGGCGCGGTGTGCGACACCAACCCGCTGAACGGCCGCGCCATCTGTACGTGTCCGGCCGGCTTCATCGGCGGAGCCTGCAACCAGGACATGGACGAGTGTTCTATCGGTGCGTGACATCCAGGGCTCACACGTCTCTCCCTCCCAGTATGGATATATGAATTCTTTTGAATAATTTTGAATTAATATGGTCTCTTCTCTCTCTGTCTCTCTGTCCCTCTGTCTCTGGCAGGTGCTAACCCGTGCGAGCACTTTGGCAAGTGTGTGAACACGGAGGGCTCGTTCCAGTGCCAGTGTGGCCGTGGCTACACCGGCCCGCGCTGCGAGATCGACATCAACGAGTGCCTGTCCATGCCGTGCCAGAACGACGCCACCTGTCTGGACCGCATCGGCGAGTTCACCTGCATCTGCATGCCAGGTATGGCCCCAGGGGCCCGACGTCACAGGGGCCACACGGGCCATAATGAAGGGGCTACACGTCACAAGGGCCACACCTCACACTGCGGGAGCACCTGAGCAACAGAGCTACAAGTTTACTTAAGGAGTCGTTGTGATTACCTCAGGATGAGCCGTTATGTCATTTCCTTCTTGGGCTGGTTGAGCAAATATTCCAGCAACTGATGACACATGTGCACACACACACACACACACACACCCACACACACACCCTTGGCCCCGCGGCGTGCGAGGATCATGAAATGACATCCTCGTCTCCGTCACACGCGCCCGGAACTGTGCGTGCACACACCCTCCAAAGCCCCGCCCCTGTTAGCGACATGTGTCCTAGGGTGTGTGTGTGTGTGTGTGTGTGGGCGGGGGGGGTCAGGAGCGTGAAGCCTGTAGGGCTAGCGCAGGGTGAGGCGGGTGGGGGTGGTGGGGTGGGCGGGCTGTGTGCGGCGCATGATAATGAGAAGCGGAGCGGTGGGAATGGGAGCAACAATAGGAGCCCTCAGCTCTCCTCTCTGTGCCCCTCACTCACACACGCAGAAGCAGCCAAGTTTTCCCAGCGCTTTTCCCCAATACCTCCCTCCCCCAACACACACACACACACACACCTCCCTGGAGCCCCTTTCGTTTCCAGACGGCCTCCTCGTCTCCGTGCTCCTCGTCGTCGGTTGGCACAGGGCCCGGCTCGCTCTGAGGGTTTTGTTTACTTTCGGTTCGGTGCTAGCGATGCTGACGGTGGGATGGTTGGGTCTGTCAGGGACATGTCCAGGGGGAGGGACATGGTTGGGTCTGTCAGGGACATGTCTAGGGAGGAGGGACATGGTTGGGTCTGTCAGGGACATGTTTAGGGGAGGGACATGGTTGGGTCTGTCAGGGACATGTTTAGGGGGAGGGACATGGTTGGGTCTGTCCGGGACATGTCCAGGGAGGAGGGACATGGTTGGGTCTGTCAGGGACATGTCCAGGGGGAGGGACATGGTTGGGTCTGTCAGGGACATTTCCTGGGGGAGGGGCATGGTTGGGTCTGTCCGGGACATTCCAGGGGGAGGGACATGGTTGGGTCTGTCAGGGACATGTCCAGGGAGGAGGGATGGCTCCGCAGACAGCAGGGACACATCATTTTGCTCAGAGCAGAGGCCCCAGTGCACACAGAGCCCATGTGCCTAACATCTCAGACATGGATTTCTTGTATAGCAGAAGGGACCCTCGACCCAGTACACTGCACCTGTGGCATTGTGGGTAGGCATAAGAACTGCTCAGGGGCCTGGGACAGGATGAAGTTCCAAAGCTTTGTGTGTGACGAGTGCATGTGTGTGTGTGTGTGTGTGTGTGTGTTCCTTTTGGCCAGGCTACATGGGCACACACTGCGAGGTGGACATTGACGAGTGTGAGAGTAACCCCTGCGTTAACGACGGCATCTGCAGGGACCTGGTCAACGCCTTCACCTGCACCTGCCAGCCAGGTAGGGGAGCAGCCTCCACCCGCACCCCTCAGATGACCCCCACCCGACCCCGCCATCCACGCAGGCCTGGGGCCCGCCGGCCCAACAGCGTGGGGCCACTCGCCCAACGTTTAAGTCAATTAATATTAGACTGGTGTGCCTTCCCCTGCCAGTCTGATAGCACTGTGTGTAATTACTCCTAAGAGCCCAGCCTCGGGGTGCGGGCGGGGCGGCATCCCAGAACAAAGACACCATTGTAAACCCCCCCCCCCCCCCCCCCCCCCCACACACACACACACACACACACACACACACACATACACTCCCCCACACCTCCATAGTGCAGTAGAAGGGGATGGCAGACTCCCCCTCTCCTACTCTCTCTTTATGGAGACTGGGGGGGTTTGTAGTGCCGCTAATGAGATTCTTTTCCAGGTCCGCGATTTACATCTGGGGCAGACAACACCCCCCCGCACCCCCCAGTTAGCTATTGAGTCGGCGGAGCTTGTCCGAGGAGTGCTGTGGGGGAGGGGTTTGGGGTGGGGGAGGGGAAGTTGCCGGTTGTTTCTGGCGTATGAAGAAAACAATTTCAACATACTCACCCACCACACCCCCGCCCCACCCGTAGCCTCTCACTCCCACCACGGCTGCGGGACCCATTACGGCACCGTTAATCAGCGCGGCCTAGTCTCCCGACTCAGAAATGACCGTTTCCACAGGGGGGCGGGCCTATAGATGGCCAAGACTCCACCCACACACATTTTCCCAGCCAACAAAGGCCAGGCCAGCACCAATGCTCAGCACCAACATAGCAATACATGTCTCAGCGACATTCTTGTAAGGCAGCTAATCACCGTGGCAGACATGTTTATGAGTTATTTGGCTGAGGGTAAATTGGCCTTTCAGTCCAGTTCCTTCTGTTGTCTACTCAAGAGAACAAGAGGGAGAAGGAAACGCAGAAGACTTGGTGTTCTGCCCAAATCATCCGCTGAAAACCAGAATGCAGGACTAGGGCTAACGTGAAACGCAAAGCCGTGTGTCCTCCCTGGGCGCTTCCTAAAACCTGGTTCACTGGAGTCTGGGCCACACCAGAACCAGCACTCAAAACGCTTTATAGAAAATTCCAGGAAATCCACATTCTGGTTTTGAGTGGCTGCTCATCCAGATTTTAACCAAACGCAGCCTTTGTTAACTGTGTTATGTGACACAGCAAAGCTGCGGCCACTGGTCCGAGTGCCATCACAGCAAAAGACAACTATGCGTGTTGTGACCTTTGACCTCTGACATCTGTGTTTGCCTGTCCCAGGCTTCACAGGCAGCATGTGCCAGATCGACATTGATGAGTGCGCCAGCACGCCCTGCCAGAACGGAGCCAAGTGCATCGATCGGCCCAACGGCTACGAATGTCGATGTGCTGAAGGTAGGCCCACCGTGTGTGTGTGTGTGTGTGTGTGTGTGTGTGTGTGTGTGTGTGTGTGTGTGTGTGTGTGTGTGTGTTGTGTGTGTGTGAGAGAGTATCGGTACAACGACAGCCCACACGTACCTGTGAGCGCAGTGTGGAGGTTAGGTGATCAGACCGTTGACAGACCCCCCCCATCTTCCCCCATCGGTAGACCCTGGGGGTCACGGGGTCACCCAAGGTCAGCAGCTGCTGAAGATGGGGGTTAGGCGCAGTCTTCCCCCCGACATCTGTTCATCCGTACCCCACAATGACACCGGCACACAGCGCCGTATGGCACAGCCCAAACTCCCAGCAGCCCTGCTCACATGGAGCCCTCTGCAGGAATGTGGTCCTCCCACCATAGTTTACATGGGATGAGAAGTAGTAGTAGTAGTAGTAGTAGTAGTAGTAGTAGTAGTAGTAGTGTGTGTGTGTGTGTGTGTGTGTGTGAGTGAGTTTACTGTTAGTATGTGTTTAGATGTATGCTCAGTATAAATGGTTATCCATGTAATGAGTGTGTATGTGAATACACTCAGATATTATGTATATAACATTAGTTATAACATTGTGTATGTGTGTATGTAATGGAAAGCAGCATGGTGGAAGAGTGTGTGTGTGAGGGGAAGCAGCGTGGTGGAGTGTGTGTGTGTGTGTGTGTGTGTGTGTGTGTGTGTGTGTGTGTATTGTCTCCGGGAGCCAGCTGCTTGGTATTCTACTGCTCCCGTCCTCCTGCTCAGAGTTGTCCTGTTAGCAGGGGTGCAGGGTATTGTCCCTCCGCTCTCAGGGACAAAAGCAGTTCTGTGAGGCTAGTGAAAGAGTTCCTCCCCCCACCGACCCCCCCACCCCACCTCAGCAGCCCGGCCCTGCCCCACTACTCCCTCCGCCACTGCCTGACAACCTGTCGGCATGGAAACCACGGGAACCCAGGCACCACACTGTAGGACCTTTCACCAGGGGGAGAGAGCAAGAAAGGAGGAAACAGGGGAAACAGAAAAGAAACCTTCGAAAGACGGGGGTGGGGGGCACGCAGACAGAGCAGGGCAAAGGGAATTGGAAGTTTTTGGCTGGAAAAAAAAGAGGGAGAATCTGGGAAAGTGGTGGCGGTGGGGGTGGAGGTGGGTGGAGAGGGAGCGTGCGAGTGAGAGAGAGGAAGTCTTCACATGGGGACAAAGCGCTTCGAGACAGCCCTGCGAGGGAAAAGGGCAGAGCGTCCCATTGGAGTCCCGTAGAGCAGGACAATTCCCCCAGGACCGACTTAGACGGGGACGCTTTGCTGCTTGGGGGGGATAAATCCACACTAACACACTGCACTGAGACCCAACACATCCGGCGTGAAGCTGATAACATGCATTTCCACTTTGTGCTCAAACCTCTCTTCTGCTCTTCCGTTTCTCCCTCTTGTGTGTTCTTTGACTTCTGCTGTCTTTCTTTCCCTGACTATCTTTCTTGCTCTTCTCTTCCACTCCTGCTCACACCATCTGCAAATCCTCAGCCAATCAAAGCGTCCCGTCCCTCCTCCACACGCTCACACCTCCATGTCCCCCCCAACCCCACCCCCAGGTTTCGAGGGCCGTCTCTGCGAGAGCAACATCAACAACTGCCAGCCTGACCCGTGCCACCACGGCACCTGCGTGGACGGCATCGCCAGCTACACCTGTAACTGTGTGCCAGGCTACACCGGCTACCGCTGTGAGAACCAGTTGAACGAGTGCCATAGCAACCCCTGCCAGAATGGCGGCAAGTGTGTCGACATGGTCAACAGATACATCTGTCAGTGTCAGCACGGAACCTCAGGTGAGGGGGGTGGAACCCACCGGGTCACCTGTCCGCCGACCCACCACAGCCGACACGGGTTATGTCCGTGTGCAAAGAGTTCTAAGTTCACAGGTCAAAACTGCCAGACTTGACCATTTAGCGAATTACTTTTCCTACTCAGGTACCAACTGTGAGATAAATTTTGACGACTGTGCCAGCAACCCGTGTGACTACGGCATCTGCAGGGACGGCATCAACCGGTACGACTGCGTGTGCAAGCCCGGCTTCACCGGTGAGACTCCTACCCCTCCATCTCCGTCGCGTTTCAAAAATTGCTTTGCATTTTATAACTGCATGAGACCCGAGGCTGAGTCAGCGTTCTGAGGCCCTGCTGCCAGAATCAGTCGTGGGGCGAGAACACCAGAGCGGGACTCATGCTTTCGGTTTCTTTTTTCTTCTCTCCCTCTCTCGTTCTCTCTCTCTCAGGACCCCAGTGTAACGTGGAGTTGGACGAGTGCCTCTCGAGTCCGTGCCGAAACGGCGGCACGTGTGTGGACGAGGAGAACGGCTTCCGCTGCCTGTGTCCCGCCGGCTTCCACGAGCCCTACTGCTACTCCCACATAGACGAGTGTGGAAGCAGCCCCTGTGTGCACGGCTCCTGCAGGGAGGACCCCAACGGGTACTACACCCGTCCACCCCACACCACACCTGCACCACCTCAGCCTTCAGCTTACGTAGAGCTTTTAATCAGCTTCCCTGATGAATCGGGTGTTTTACGGAATGTTGGGAAAAGGCCTCAACTAGGTGATGCTTTGGTTCTGATGTTTGCCAGCCCTGCATTAAAGGAACCTTTTGGCCAAACGTGATCACCTGGCTGTTACTGACTGACCATCAGTGGCCAGTAAGCGCCATTCACATCTGCACGCTAACTCGCGGCTAGCGTCATGCTAACGCGAGGCAAGACTTCCTTCGCCGCCAGTCGCGTCCGCGTTGTTTCATGAGCCACTCCTTTGCGGTAGTCACAGGCCTCCTTCAAGTCAACCGTGTGCCTCTGGCTTTGTGTCGCCGCAGGTACCGCTGTGACTGCGAGCCGGGCTGGATGGGGAAAAACTGCGACGTAGACCGCAACGACTGCCTACCGAGCCCGTGCCAGAACGCCGGCACCTGCATCGACCAGCTCAACGGGTTCACCTGCAAGTGTCGACAAGGCTTCCAAGGTGGGCCCCCTCCTCCGGTGACCTCTTTTTAGCTTTTGATAAACGACGTCCTGGAATCAGAAGAAGCCCAGTCGCGGCATGCGGCTTCTTGGGGTGAAATTGCGTAATGCATTCCGAGGGCCAGTGTCTCTCCAGGAAAATAAGACTAGGGATGTTGAAATGCGAATGAATTCACAAGCAGCCTGCTTTCTGAATACAAAAAGCCCCTACAGATCCCATGCGAATCCCATTTGTACTAAGGATTAAAATGTCTGCCTGTCACAGCTCTAAAGAACTCTTAAGAATCCATATCTCCCCCTTCTGGTTGGCTCTATGAACTGCACATTTCGTGTCACAGGGTGTGAAATCCTGCATCTTCTTGCTTTCACTAACATATCTTCTCCGTCCCTATTACTCAGGTAACCTGTGTCAGGTGAACATCAACGAGTGTGCGTCCAGCCCCTGCCTGAACAAGGGCACCTGCATGGACGGAGTGGCCAGCTTCACCTGCCTGTGTGAGCCGCCCTACAACGGGCCTACGTGCGCGGAGGTGCTGACCCCCTGCTCGCCCAACCCCTGTGCCAACCACGCCCTCTGCACCCACACGCCCGACTACCTGGACTACCACTGCAACTGCCAGCCAGGATGGCAGGGTGAGTCCTCCACGTCCCGGGCTCATCCTCCGCGTCCCGGGCTCGTCCTCCGCGTCCCGGGCTCGTCCCCGCACAAACGATGGGTTCCGCTGGAAGTTGGCTGACTCTACGTCTTCTGTCCCCCCTGCAGGTCAGCTGTGTAACATCGACGTGAACGAGTGCACGTCCAACCCGTGCAAAAACCGCGGCACCTGCACCAACACGCATGGCGGCTACGTGTGCTCCTGTCGCAGCGGGTACACGGGACCCAACTGCGAGACCGACATCAACGACTGCATGCCAAGTGAGTAATGGAACCTGACCCCCCACCCCCCCGCCGAGGCGTCTGCGTGTGCTAGGCGACCGTGCCCCGCCCCGTCCCGTCTGACTCGACTCACCGCCCGTTTACCGAGCCCTCCATGAGTCAGTCAGGTGTGGCGCCATGTGAACGAGTCGTTGTACATCACCAAGCTTTTATAGTCCTGCATTAAAGACCTGATTCTTGCTAGGCTGTGCAGTGCTGTGGGCCTTCAGCACAGGAGATTGCAATGATCCAAAAGCAATAGCCACCTTTTAGTGTTTATTTAAAGGGCATCACGATCTCTCTCATTCGTCATTATTGGTGCTAGTGTCCTGTGCATGCCTTGACCCATGACCCCTGCGACCCTGTCCGCCCGCAGACCCGTGCCTGAGCGGAGGGTCCTGCACAGACGGCATCAACACGTTCCACTGCACCTGCCTGCCTGGCTTCACCGGCCCACGATGCGCGGTTGAGGTGAACGAGTGCCAGAGCGCCCCCTGCAGGAACGGAGGCACCTGCACCGATTATGTGAACAGCTACACCTGCACCTGCCGGCCGGGCTTCACAGGCCTGAACTGTGAGAGCAACATAGCAGACTGCACAGAGAGGTGAGGGGACGACCAGGCTAGTGAGGCCAGCTGTCTGTGCAGCAATTACATAGTAAAAAACAATTTAAAAAATCACAAATTCTTGACCAATGCAAAACTACTTTGAGGTAAAATAGTGCCGTTTGCAATATATGCATATATAATACATTATATGTAATATTATACATAACGTATGGTAAATGTAATATTCTACATTATGATCTCACACATTATTGTCTCCCCCTGCCCCGCCCCGCCCCCCAGCTCTTGCTTCAACGGCGGCACCTGTGTGGACAAGATCAACGGCTTCACGTGCACGTGCCGCGCGGGCTTTACGGGCGACCACTGCCAGTACGAGGTGAACGAGTGCGACTCGCAACCCTGCCTCAACGGGGGCGTGTGCCAGGAAGGCCCGAAGACGTTCCGCTGCTCCTGCCCCAGGGGTTACACGGGGGAGCGCTGTCAGGTACTGCTGCCCGGCCCGCCCGGCCCGGCTTCGCTTAAGAGATTAGAAGATAATGAACTATAATGAAGAGGGGATAATTACATGGTAGTGACATTTACCATCATCTTTCATTACAATCGCACCTTGTGTCATTTTAGTAATTTCATAAAACTGCTCTAGGCGTACCGTTAATGCACTTCCAACAGTCACTGAATGTTTCCTAAACTCCACTCGAGAGTTTCCTGAGCTTTTATAAGACCAGGCGGCTGGTTTATGTTAGTTTGGGGGAACTGACTGTGACACTGTGCAGGTACTGGTTGACTGGTGCCGGCGGCCCAACCAATGCCAGAACGGCGGCCGGTGCAGGACCAAGGATGGCTCGTTCACCTGCGACTGTGTGGGCGGCTGGTCCGGACGCTACTGCGACATCCCTGGGGTCTCCTGTGAGGTGGCCGCCAGACAGAGGGGTGGGTGTGTGTGTGTGTGTGTGTGTATGTGTGTGTGTGTGTGTGTGTGTGTGTGTGTGTGAGAGAGAGAGAGAGAGAGAGAGCTTCATTTGCAAACTCATCTCTAAGTTTAGTGTAGCACCTATTTGATATGGAGTGAGGTCCACAGAACGCAAGTGACTTGAATGGACCATTTTGTTGCACTTCCTTATTCCTGTCGTTGTCTGACCCCAGGCCTGCAGACGGATGAGCTCTGTCATTACGGTGGCCACTGCGTGAACACGGGCAACACACACTACTGCAAATGTCCGCCTGATTACACGGGCAGCTATTGCGAGAGCCAGGTGGATCACTGCGAGGACAATCCCTGCCTCAACGGCGCCACCTGCAGAGGCTACGTGGGAGGATACACGTGTGACGTGAGTGGCCACACCAAATCCGAGTCTCGATTACTGGGCTCGGTGCAGACTGCTGTGTCTTGAGGTCTGCACCCCGCCTCCCACTCACCACCGCAGTCTTGTTCTCTCAGTGTCTGCAAGGGTACGTGGGCCAGAACTGTGAGCGTGACGTCAACGAGTGTCGCTCGCACCCCTGTCAGAACGGAGGCACCTGCATCGACCTGGTGGGCCACTACATCTGCTCCTGTCCTCCCGGCACACTGGGTAAGTCCGGACTGACTCCGCCGGAGCCGGCCGTCTCGGTTTTGCGCTTTTCATCCTGACGTTGCAATTCGCCCCCCATCCCCAGGGGTCCTGTGCGAGATAAACGAGGACGACTGTGCGATGCCGTCCAGACCGCGTGGCTCGCCCAAGTGTCAGAACAACGGCACCTGCGTGGACCGGGTGGGCGGCTACCGGTGCAACTGCCCGCCCGGGTTCACGGGCGAACGGTGCGAGGGCGACATCAACGAGTGCAACTCCAACCCCTGCAGCTCGGCCAACAGCCTCGACTGCATCCAGCTGCCCAACGACTACCAGTGCGTCTGCAAGCCCGGCTTCACAGGTGAGGGGAGAGTCGGGCGTGGGCTTCAACACACCTGCTTGAGGGATTTGGGTGTGCAGACAGACTAACCAGGTTGTGTGTGTGTGTGTGTGTGTGTGTGTGTATGTGTGTGTACAGGTCGGGGCTGCCAGAACAGGTTCAGTGTGTGTGAGTCGCAGCCGTGTAAGAATGGGGGCGCATGCTCTGTGTCCAGTATCTCCTCGCTGGGCTACATCTGCACCTGCCAACTGGTGGGTATTCATCCTCCTCTTCCTCATGAGACTTCAACTGAGCTGTCAGTCACCAAAAAAGTCATACTTTACCTCTCTCTCTCTCTCTCTCTCTCTCTCTCTCAGGGCTACGTGGGGACGAACTGTGACCGCAGCATGTCCTGCCGTGAGCTGTCCTGCTATAACGGCGGGAGCTGCATGGTCACGTCCCGCGGGGCTCGTTGCGCCTGCCCGCACGGCTTCGCGGGACCGCAGTGCCAACACCGCAGCAACGAGAGCTGCTCGTCGCGGCCGTGCCGAAACGGCGGCGTGTGCACCGAGGAGCCCTTCTTCCCCTTCTTCAGCTGCCAGTGCGTGCCGGCTTGGCGGGGCAAGCGCTGCGAACAAGAGGGCGGCTTCCTGGGAATCCCGGCTCCGCCCCCCATCTGCCCGTTGGCCGAGTGCAGCGGCAAGGCCGGCGACGGCGTGTGCGACAAAGAGTGCAACGCCTACGCGTGCGGCTGGGACGGCGGCGACTGCTCGCTGGCCGTCAACCCGTGGGCTCGCTGCGAAGACCCCCGCTGCTGGCGAGTCTTCAACAACAGCCAGTGCGACGACTCGTGCAACAACGCCGAGTGCCTGTATGACAACTTCGACTGCCGCACCAAGGAGAGGGTCTGCAAGTAAGCCCTCGCCCTCATGCTCTTGCCCTTTCATAGTATTTCAGAGTATTACCTCAAGTTGGCCCAAAAAATGTATGTTCCAGTACATTAATCTGTCCGTTCCGCACCCCCAGTCCGATCTACGAGACGTACTGCGTGGACCACTACGGAGACGGCCTCTGCGACCAGGGCTGCAACAACGAGGAGTGTGGCTGGGACGGGCTGGACTGCGCCAGGACCGAGCCCGAGGTCCTGGCGGACGGCGTGCTGGTGGTGGTGGTGCTGCTGCCCCCGGAAGAGCTGCTGCGCACGGGCACCACCTTCCTGCAGAAACTGAGCACCATCCTCCGAACATCGCTGCGCTTCCGCCGTGACCAGAACGGTGACGCCATGGTGCTGCCCTACACCCGCCGTGAGGCCAGGCTCAAGAGGGAGCTGCAGCCCCAGCAGGAGGTCATCGGGTGAGCCTCCACGCCCTCTGCCCACCCCCGTTTGGACTGCCCAGGCTTCCCCGTCTCCTCTACCGCAGCTGACAGAGGCTCCTCTCTCTGTCTCCCGCACAGGTCGATCGTCTACTTGGAGATCGACAACCGCTTGTGCTCTCAGGGTTTGAACGGCTGCTTCCCCACGGCGGACAGCGCGGCCGACTACCTGGGCGCCCTCTCCGCCCGCGAGATGCTACACTTCCCCTACCCGCTGAAGGAAGTGCGCAGTGAGTATCGGCCATAGCGTCCGTCCTCGTAGGTCTTCGCCTCTTCTCACCAGCCTTCGCGATAAGGACAGTACCAACGGTATCACCCTGTCTGTCATCAGGTGAGAAGCTGAAAGACGTGGAACCTCCGGTGATCGATTGGGCCAAGCTGCTCCTGGTGGGCGTGGCCGGGCTGTTCCTGCTGATCATCCTGGTGGTGGGCATGCTGATCGCCCGGCGCAAGCGTGAGCACAGCACGCTCTGGTTCCCCGAGGGCTTCTTCCTGAAGAAGGAAACCAGCAGCAACAAGAACCGACGGGAACCCGTGGGCCAGGACGCACTGGGCATGAAGTGAGTCTTCCAAGTGGAAGGTTCCCCTGGCACTCACTCCAACCACAGTGCTCGGGTGTTAATCAGATGCGTCTCCATTCCTCTGCCCCAGACACATGCCCAAGACGGTTGAGGAGTCCTTACTAGGAGACCACAGTGACCAGTGGATAGACACAGACTGCCCCGAAGCCAAGAGACTGAAGGTGAGCCACCGTATTTTGGGATTGATATCCATGTCTGTGAAATGTAGAGCATGAGGGAGATCCCAAGCATGATGGTGTTCCGTGTGCTGCAGATGGAGGAGCCCAGTATTCTGTCGGATGGAGAGGACGCCGTGGACAGCAGGCAGTGGACACAACACCACCTGGCCGCGGCCGACATTCGCATGACCCCTTCCATGGCTCTCACGCCCCCGCAGGGCGAGTTCGACAGCGACGGCATGGACGTCAACGTGCGAGGACCAGGTCATTCTGCACTTCAGTATTAGTGTCCATAAACTATGCAGATTTAAACCATGTATGATGTAACTATTACCAGAGGTAGCAATTCCAGGTTCAGAAAGTAAAAGTCCTCACCAGGATTTTGCTCAGGCTTCCTGGATTGTGTTTATTCTACTAATTTTACCTGGATTGCACTAATTAGAAAATCTAGCAAGCTTGAGCAAAATCCTGGTGAGGACTTTTACTTTCTGAACCTGGAATTGCCATGTCTGACTATTGTAGAATAATTGTAATTACTAATACAATGTAATACAATAAAATGACGTTCTATGATTAGTGTGTGTTCTTCAGACAGTAGTGTCTTGTGTACTAATAATATATGCACATATATTATAATATATATAATATTATAATATATTAGTGATGAATATTTATGATGGTCCCAGGACTAGATTAAAAGAGGTCTGTGTTTCTACAGATGGCTTCACGCCGCTCATGCTGGCATCGTTCTGCGGTGGAGGCCTGGAGCCCGAGGTGGCGGAGGACGATGACTCGGAGGAGTCTTCCGCCAACATCATATCGGACCTCATCTACCAGGGCGCTTCCCTGGGGGCCCAGACGGACCGCACGGGCGAGACGGCGCTGCACCTGGCCGCCCGCTACGCCCGTGCTGATGCCGCCAAACGGCTGCTGGACGCCGGCGCCGACGCCAACGCGCAGGACAACACGGGCCGCACGCCCCTCCACGCCGCCGTGGCCGCGGACGCGCAGGGCGTCTTCCAGGTACGTCGTGCACTCGCGGGTGTTGGCCCCCCATTTGTGACGGGACTGGCAGGACTGTGACGGGACTGACGCTCCTGTCCCTGCTCTCTGCAGATTCTGATCAGGACGCGGGCGACGGACCTGGACGCGCGCATGCACGACGGCTCCACGGCCCTGATCCTGGCGGCCCGGCTGGCGGTGGAGGGCATGGTGGAGGAGCTCATCACATGTCACGCTGACGTCAACGCAGTAGACGAGCTGGGTGGGTGATGGCAGCCTTACTCCACATTCTCAAACTGGCCTTTGCTTAAAGCGCCTCACCCTCACTCATAGTTCCTGTCCTGAGGAGTTCCACTTGTCGACTGTCAGTAGCGTGATGGCCTCTGTGGTCGTATCTCTCCAGGTAAATCGGCACTGCACTGGGCAGCAGCTGTTAATAATGTCGAAGCTACCATCGCACTTCTGAAGAATGGCGCGAACAAAGACATGCAGGACCTCAAGGTAAAGCGCCTTTTTTTTTGCTTCTTTAGGCAAATATGCTACCATGCAAACCTTGTGGGAACTGTTGTGATTGATAATGCATGTGTGGTATCCAGCCAGTGGTGGCTTTGCTGATTCGTGTGTGCCTGTCTGCTGTCAGGAGGAGACGCCCCTCTTCTTGGCTGCCAGAGAGGGCAGCTGTGAGGCGGTGAAAGTGCTCCTGGCCCACTTCGCCAACCGGGAGATCACGGACCACATGGACCGGCTTCCGCGGGACATCGCTCAGGAGCGCATGCACCATGACATTGTCCAGCTGTTGGACGAGTACAACACGGCGCGGAGCCCGCCCAACCACGCCCACGCCGCCCACCACCTCACCGCCAGCCACGCGCTCTCGCCGCTCATGTGCCCGCCGGGCAGCTTTCTGCCCGCGCTAAAGACCACCCCGCAGGGCAAGAAGAGTCGGCGGCCCGCCGCCAAGGGTCTGGGCGGGCCGCACGCCGCCAGCCTGAAGGACTCGGTGAAGGCGCGCAGCAAGAAGCTGACTCTGGACATGCAGAGCGCGCTTCTGGAAAGTTCCGTCACGCTCTCGCCCGTCGACTCTCTGGACTCGCCCCGTGGGGGTGGGGGCGGTGCTGGGGGAGGTGCCAGCAACGCCGGCTACGTCACCAACCCGGCCTCACCCGCGGCCATGTCTTCGCCCGGTCTCTTCCACTCCTCCATGTCGGTGCCCAGCACCCCCATGGTGCACGGCGGCCTGCTCGACGGCACCGGCCCCTTCGCCGTGTCCCTCGCCGGCCTGAACGAGCTGACCGACGGCGGCCTCCCCATGCAGGGCCGCATCTCCATGGCCGGTGCGGGTGGCGTGGGCCAGAGCTCGCACGGCTACGTCCTCAGCGCCAACCAGATGGGCCTGGGCATGGGCCTGGTGAGCCCGGTCAGCGTGCCGTTCGACTGGCACCGCCTGCCGCCCACGTCGCAGTGCGGGCCCGTGGTGGGCATGGTGCACCCGGTGAGCAGCCAGGCGGGCATGCTCTTGCACCAGCAGCAGGTGTTCCGCAGCGCACCCATGCTACAGCCCACACCCATCTCCGGCGCTCCGCCCACGCTCAGCCCCGTCAAGCTGCCCTCCATCGCCGAGCAGCAGAACCAGCAGCTCCACGGCCACGCCCTGGTCGGCATGGGTTCGCCCACGCCCTCCACCCCACAGCCACAGCCTCCTCCACCCTTCTACCAGCAGGGCAACCCCCAGACCCAGCAGGGCAACCCCCAGCCCCAGCAGGGCAACCCCCAACCCCAGCAGCCTCCGCAGACCCCAACAACCCCACAGGTCTCGCAGAGCCTCCCCTCCCAAGCCTCGCAAGCACCCCCAGCACAGGCCAGCGGCAGCGGCAGCACGGGATTGGAGGATTACCCCACCCCGCCTTCCCAGCACAGCTACTCCACCACACCCAAGCATTACTTGCGCCTCCCGAGCGAGCACCCCTATCTAACGCCCTCTCCTGAGTCGCCGGAGCCCTGGTCCAGCCCCTCCCCTCACTGCGTGTCTGACTGGTCTGACTCCACCCCCAGCCCGGCAGTCTCCGCCCCTGCCCAGACCCAGATCCCCCATGTTCCAGAGTCCAACGGGAAGATGCAAGTGTTTGCGTGAGCAGCGGTCCACGCTCCCCGGACTTCTGCGACCTCGGCAGAGTAGATGAGAAATCTTACTCTAGGGCTTGTCTTTATTTTCCATTTACTTGTCAGCCCATTTCCAAGATTTTAATTGGATTAGGATTGACTTGGTGTTTGTTGAGAAGACCGTCTGCTGGCTTTGTCCTGCAAAAAGTAAAGGAAAAATTGTGTTGTCTTAAAAAGAAAAGACAATTTAATGAAGTAAGACATTCTGTCACAAAGGACTTTTTTTATTATTAAAAAAAAAGTATATGAAGAAAAACCACGTCTTTCATTTCAAAGGCTTGGGGATGCTCTCCTGAAACTAACAAACTTTCTAAAGAGTAGATTAAGAGTGAAATGTTGAAGGAAGTTCCTTTCTTTTTTATTTATTGTCTCGACGTGTTCCTCGAAAACTGCCTTGTGGGTGTCCTCTTCCTCCACCAGTCACCACTTCTCAGAGTGATATGTGCCCTCTTCACTGAACCCCTCCATGCCTGTTACACAAGGGACCTCTTCTTGTTACAGCAACAGACACGTCACGATCATCCATGATGTCACCAGAACCCATCCTTTTGGATTCCAGACAGAACGAACTGGACATTCTCACCTCTGAACCACATTATTTATTTAGGCCAACATTAATCAACAAAAATTGACATCGGAATACCTAGGTGTATATAAATTGGCCGACAGTAGTGATACTTAAATTTGATGGAACTATGGCGAACCGGTACATTCCTTAGAAGTCCTCTGTAATAACGTCAAGGGGCATCTTTGAAGCACTTCTTAAGCCAAGCATATAAAGTGACAGCTATCACTCCAGTGCAGCGCTGGTGCCGACATGGGCATTAGCGCCGAGAGGAAATATGCCAGCGTTTGAGTGTTCGCGTCAATGGCAGTGGTGGGATCAGGGCGCTCCCCAGCCATGTGGAGGCCAGCGGGGACCCGTCTCGCCGCGGCCCCTCTCGGCCCCTTCATCTTCCTCCTAGGTCATTTGTCACCACTTAAAATCTGTCACTGGCTGCTTTTTGGTTTGATTTTTTTTTTGTTGTATGAATTTAATTGTTTGTTTGTTTTTTTCATTACCATTTTTATTTCTGCATGTTATAACCAGTTACCTTTGGAACGTTGCTATGATGTGCTAAGCTGTGTTTTTATAGGCTGCTGCTTTCCACTGCCCCCGCCCCCCTTGCCCCTGCACCTATGGTGGCACATAGATATCGCTCCCCTGCAACCTGTCCCGTTTGTGCTGTTGAGCACCACCACGGCCCATCTCCCCCGGGCCAGGAGTCCGTCCTCCCCCACCCCCTCAACCTTCGCTGCATCCTGAGCCCTGGTCCCGCTCCAGCACGGGACTATGACAGCAGGGCCTTCTACAGGTCTCGCTCGGTACTTTTTCCGACAGGCAGCGCAGGGGACTTTGAGACTGGGGTTTCATTCACACGCTCCATTACACATGGTCCTATAGGTTCTTTTATGACACAAATACAGGCCAGAAAATGGAAAAATAAATAAATCAATCCCCCGGGGGTGACTCCTCTTGACGTGTTGACATGCAGCAAACACGCGATGTGAACTCCGCCTGTCTGCAGCGGGGAGGTGTGCGTCTGGAGAGGTGGTTAACGGACTGCTAGCGCTCGGTCACTCCTCAGGGAGGCGTTATTTAGCACGCAGCGTCGCCTGCGTCTCTAGCAGCCCCCACCCAGCCAGTCAGGAGTATGGCGTAAACACTGCTATGTAGTGCTGCCCCCTGCTGTCTACTACAGGTACAGGCGCTGATTTCTCTGATCCCTTCCCAAGTGTTCCCACAGTGTGTTCCTCTATGCAGTCCACCCCAAATGAGGATGCCTTTTTCACAAGACTGAGAAATGTGTGTAGTCTATACTCGTTCATATCGAAGCAGGAATCACTGCCTTTGCTGAAAAACACATCTTCCACTTAGAAGATGATAAGCTGAGTTAATACTATGGGTTTTGGGAAGATATTTTTGTTATATCTGTTTGGTGTTCTGATTATTTTTCCTTTAAAAAATGTTCTAACAATAAACCACCCTTTAAAAATCTCCTTCAAAACCCCCTTCAAGTAGCATTGCATCTCTCTCAGCACTCTGGACATTTTGGAAGTTCAGCATCCTCGTGTAAATACAATTGTTTCATTTAGGTTTATTTGTGTAAGAGAAGTCTTATGTTTCTAAAAAAATTATTATGTACTAAAAAAAGACAAAAAGTGTACTTTCTATTAGCATTATTTTTGAAACTGAGATTGTGACTGATATATATTGGTCTTGCATTACTAGAACAGCCATAGAAATTTTCTGTCTTCATTATTAATTCTTGTACTTTTCTAAAAGTAGTTTAAAATCATTGTATATAAACACCTTTTCACATTTCTTTCTACAGACAAAAGTTGTAAAATAAGGTTACTTCTAATAAAACAGTAGGGAACTACATTTCTGTCACGCGTCATTTATTGTAATTTATGCATGTCAGAGCAGGACTCGGAACATGACGTGTACGTGGAAGTGAGCAGGACTCAGGACATGACAGGTACATGGAAGTGAGCAGGACTGAGGACATGACTGGTATGTGGAAGTGAGCAGGACTCGGGACATGACGGGTATCTAGAAGTGAGCAGGACTCAGGACATGATGGGTACATGGAAGTGAGCAGGACTCGGGACATGACGGGTACGTGGAAGTGAGCAGGACTCTGGACATGACGGGTACGTGGAAGTGAGCAGGACTCAGGACATGACAGGTACATGGAAGTGAGCAGGACTGAGGACATAACTGGTATGTGGAAGTGAGCAGGACTCGGGACATGACGGGTATCTAGAAGTGAGCAGGACTCAGGACATGATGGGTACATGGAAGTGAGCAGGACTCGGGACATGACGGGTACGTGGAAGTGAGCAGGACTCTGGACATGAAGGGTACGTGGAAGTGAGCAGGACTCGGGACATGACGGGTACGTGGAAGTGAGCAGGACTCTGGACATGAAGGGTACGTGGAAGTGAGCAGGACTCGGGACATGACGGGTGCGTGGAAGTGAGCAGGACTCCGGACATGACGGGTACGTGGAAGTGAGCAGGACTCCGGAAATGACGGGTACGTGGAAGTGAGCAGGACTCTGGACATGAAGGGTACGTGGAAGTGAGCAGGACTCGGGACATGACGGGTACGTGGAAGTGAGCAGGACTCGGGACATGACGGGTACGTGGAAGTGAGCAGGACTCCGGAAATGACGGGTACGTGGAAGTGAGCAGGACTCATGCTTTCTGTGAAGGTGGGCAAAGCCCCACCTGGGGTTTCAGTACCACAATATGTGGACCTTGTTTAAAAATCACTTAACAAGAGAAACAAAGCTGTGAAGGACACTGTTGCTAAGGAACTCACCTGAGAAAGCTTGGAGTAGACAATTATTTAAACGGACACGGACAACCAATTAAAGAAACATTTTTGAATACTAAGATTTTTTCTTGTATACTTCTTACTGTTGACTCCGCCCAGCTTGGACACCGGTGCTGTTGGCTCTGCCCAGCTCAACCACCAGTGCGACTGGCTCTGCACAGCTTGTCCCGGAGGTCACAGGACATAACCAATATTAATGTGCAAAGAAAAAGAATAAAGATTTCAGTTCCTCTGCCTAGAAAGCTGCGATGTCTCCCCACAGCAATAGGAAGGGGGTGTGACCATCACTGCTGCTGTGGGATGGTTCAAGACAGACATAGAAGGTGCTCAGAGCGTCTGTGTTGGTTGGTATTGTTGGTATAGGTGAGGTGATTCATTCTGTACTCTGTGGTGGCAGGGGCACTGCTTGTTGCCAGGCAACTAGGTCAACTGCTAGGGGCCCCAGGCCAGTAGGAGGCTACAGAGCACTGTCTAACTACAGCAGTATTGGTGCACAAAGTCTGCAGTAACAACGTCGTATGCAATATGTGACCTGAATTCTGTAAGGGTGCCCCTGAATTTTTGTGTGGGGCCCCAACAGATACAATCGCCACTGGGTGGTTCTTCTGTGTGTCCTGCCACACTCAGAGATCTGAAATGATTTTTCATTTCATTTTTTTATTGCATAGGAGGTTTACAACTTTTCAATTCTGACGTTCTTAACCATAAGGAAATGCGTAAGCGTGTTTTTATGCATACTCCTCCACAGACTGCCCAGTCCATTTTAGGGTTAGGTAGGTAGGTAGCATCTTCCTGGCAGCAAGAATCCCCAAGGCCAAGCAGGGAGAAGCAGCTTCGTTTTCCACAACTGGACCTGAGGTCAGCACACTTGACATTTGTTTTCTTGAAATGTTAACTGTGTTACTACATTTTCATTATAATAATATCCCTAAAAATGTAATATATATAATATACACTCAACGGCCACTTTATTAGGTACACCTGTCAAACTGCTCATTAACGCAAATGTTGAATCAGCCAATCACATGGCAGCAACTCAGTGCATTTAGGCATGTAGACAGGGCCAAGACGATCTGCTGCAGTTCAAACTGAGCATCAGAATGGGGAAGAAAGGTGATTTAAGTGACTTTGAACATGTCATGGTTGTTGGTGTCAGACGGGCAGTTCTGTGGGCGCAAATGCCTTGCTGATGCCAGGAGTCAGAGGAGAATGGCCAGACTGGTGTGAGCTGATAGAATGGCAACTATAGCTCAAATAACAACCCAGGCATGCAGAAGAGCATTTCTGAACGCACAACATGTTGAACCTTGAGGTGGATGGGCTACAGCAGCAGAAGACCACACTGGGTGCCACTCCTGTCAGCTAAGAACAGGAAACTTAGGCTACAATTCACACAGGCAATAGAAGATTGGAAAAACGTTGCCTGGTCTGATGAGTCTGGATTTCTGCTGTGACATTCAGATGGTAGGGTCAGAATTTGGCGTCAACAACATGAAAGCATGGATCCATCCTGCCTTGTATCAATGGTTCAGGCTTGTGGTAGTTTTGCAATGGTGTGGAGCATATTTTCCTGCCACACTTTGGATCTGTATATAATAATACACTTTTGAGTGCATAAAAGTTTTATTCTTGAAAGTATGTAAAACCTGTTTTAATGCTTCAATGAACTATAATGCTTTCTTTAATTATATTAGTGGTTTACATTTTCTATGAATAGAAAAGTTAATTTGCAATTATCTACATGTAATGCACTGTTGAAATGTGTGTGTGTGTGTGTGTGTGTATGTGTATATATATATATATATAATATGCTTTCCGCAGAAATAAATAACTATTATTAATGGTTAGCGTTAGGTTTAACCCTAACCTTAACCGTAACCCTCCAGTAGTAGGCCTATCGTTCAGGGTGTTTTTCGGCGGAGTATGGCGCCATCTGCTGGCAGTAAACCGAAATAGCTTTCACTATGAAAACTGAAAGTTAACTGGAACGACTGCTTCGAGCTGTACAGTAACCGTCCACTTGTTCCGTGGCTTGTTCCGTGGCTTGTTCCGTGGCTCTCCCGTCATTTCTTAAACAATACATTGTTAACCATCTACATTCTAAACTGGACTGTATTATTATTTTATAAAATTAACTTTAAAACTAACTGGTCGGGATGACAGCAGTTGGCTAACGTGGCTCTCAAGTCGATAAACTCACCACATCCCTGTACTTCCTGTCTTCATAGTGGCCGTGGTAGCTGCGCCTCAGAGAAACTCCACACCCCCAACTACTCTCTAGTGACAAGTCATCACTCCTGACACTCTTCTCGCCCCTAAAAGCACATTCACACCCGTATATAAGACTACGCTGGAGTGTGTGCGGAGACCTGAGACCGCTGTTGTGTCGCGGATTATCTGATAACGTTTCCATGGTGATCTGCTGAGGGACTATGGGCGTTGTATTTCTGCCCGAGGAACCGAAGAACCAAATTTAACTTTGAAACTTAAGTTGAAACCAGCCTGATTTTTTACTTCAGTAGGAACAAACGCCCGCATCCTAGAGCACCGTAGCGCATATAGAGTTTGTTGTTTTGTCTGGTTAAAATTACGTGGCTAAAATGAGATTATCTGTCGTGATTATGAATGGGATTATTACTTCCGGAAGGAGCCCGTTGAGCGCTGGTGCAGGAACACGCAGATGAAGACCGTTTCTGGGTGAATTTATGACGCATCTACCTTCAGAGAACTTTTAAAAGTCACAGGGAAATGAGTCGCTTTCAAGAAGAGGTGGAGGTAGGCTACAGAGCGTTTTAAAAACAGTTGGTGCTTGAGTTAATCTGGCGGAACAGACGCAAGACGCAGAGGTGCAACGCGAAGCCAGCAGCGTGTTGTTGAACTCTGCAGCACTCTGGAGAGGTTAGCTAGACAGCTAGGCTACTGGGACACGTTTAACAGTAGTCTCCTGGTGACTGCACAACATTATTTTGAAATGTAATTTCTGATGTTTAACCTCTTCGAGTTACTCTATTTTCATTGCATGAGTGAAACAAACAGTAGGCCCGAACAAAGTTCTTGCAGGCAAGTTTGTTCACTCTAAAGTGATCTTGGCAACATCCAAATTATTTACAGTTATACAGACCAGGATCCTCCATGAACGGGACATACTCGTGTATCATGAGCAGACCAAAAAACAGACAATGGCATAAATAATGTAGTACTTGACTCGGATACCACACGATTTTCATATTTTGCATACACAAAACAAGGGGAGACTTGAAAACAAAACATGGCTTTAAATACTAAATAAAACATTGGCACGTCTGCAGCACTAATAGTGCCATAACCTGTCTAAGCTCGCGCCTAATGCAAAATATTCAAAGCATGTTGTATGTCAATTGTATTACTCATTCTTAGGAAAGCTCAAAGTACACAAATAGCGTGTTGTGGTTAGCTACACGTAGGCTGATTTTGTAATTATTATTATGATGTCAAACGTGTGCTGCTCTTATTGGTTCTGAAGAACACAATACATAAACATTGTCCTCCACTAACGCATGGGCGGTATTAAAGCTGCGCGTGCTGGAGCAGGGAGACTGGTCACGGCAGTGCGCGTGAAGTTCCACGCAAGTGCGTCGGGCGCCCAGTGGACCACGCCCAGCACCGCGCTCGCGGACGGCCCCAAAACCTCGCGCGTCTTCCCTTCCCTCTTTAGGGTCGTCAGCTGTTTCTCGATGTAGCGTCGATGTGTTTCACGTGAGACGCGTGACCTTTCCCCCCGAGCTGCGTAGGACAGCGGGCGCACATAAAATCACTTAGAGCTTAATCTTAGTGACACCTCAGTGCTTTTAGAAGTGATGGGTCTCGTGCCCTCTCACCCTCTTGGCGACAGGACTGTTGTCACACCTGTATTAATTAATGTAATTATTAAATTCATATATAAAAATTTGTGGCCGACATTATTCGTGCCTTAGTAAACATGGTTCTTGGGTGCGTCTTTATGTGTTAGTACCACGAAGGTTGTGAAACACTGCCATGTAAGTTATATTGGGATTTAGTTTTCTTCTGGGCTTGTGTTTACACAAAGGTAATTATCATCAGTGTGAGAGACATGAATATGGAAAGTTTGTTCTAGATATTTTGTGCTACTATTTAGTGGTAGATATTTAGTCCTATTTTGTACCACTGTATACATTATGGTATTTGTTATTATTCTGCATTACAAAGATACACACATACAAGAATTTGCATTTTTAAGAATTTGTTTACAGCAAATGGTAGTCCTTATGATGGATATTAAGATTTTTAGAGGGGTGAGTTCAGTTCTGTGACATGGCAACCCCTACACCTCCTGTTGCCCCTCCCATTCATTCCCATTCACGTTTAACCAGATTTCTCATTAATCTTATTGGTCATATGTAAGCCCCCCACCCCACATTCATTGGTTGTGTGAACAGGTGTGGCATGTTGTTTTTGTTTTTTTGTTTAACAAGGCAACGTTCTCCACATAAACTTTCAAATAATGTAAGAAACATACCAATGCACACACAACACAATGAGCCAGGACTCTGTACATTGAACACAACAGGGCAGGCCGGTTCATACTGTTGCATCTTGTTAGCTTGTAGGGTGTGGGCAACATGTGGGTGGCGTGTGGGTAATGTGTGGTAGTGTTGTGGGTGACGCGTTCCATCCAAACACGCTGTGTGTTTTTTCTTCTTCTGTCTCAGCTGGAAAAAAGCGTCAGGCAGCTGAGAGAGAAGTTCCATGGCAAGATTCCAATCGACAAGGCAACTTTACTCATGCGCCGCTATGGCAACAACCACCGGATGGTCGCCATGGAAATCGTCCTGATGAAAGACAGAGGTAAAGGGAAAGACTTGTTCAGTCACTCTTCAATAATGACATCAATAGCATTGTGTGTTCTAGATGACTTACCCTTTAACCAAACATTAACGCCTGTCATTGTACATCACATGCTTTGCTTATAAGTCGTCTCTTACGCAGACCTGGATGAAGATGATGAGTGGTCTCTGGAGAACGACCCCGTCGTGAAGGTAAGCTTCACCTCGTTTGGATAACAGCTCGGCACTTATCGTCACGGGACGTACACAGCGTGTTTGGCATGAGTGAAACTGAGTGAGTTTCCTGCTCGCACACAGAATGTGGTGCAGAAACTGGAAGCGGAGGAGAGAGAGCAGGTAACATCACACACACACACACACACACACACACACACACACACACATACACACAGGGTTGCAGGTGTAGTGCAGGATTTTGATTGGATAATCAAAACCACGTTACAGGACAATAAGGAAGAGCGTCCGTCGAGAGTGGGCGCGGACTCTCGTAAGAAGGTATGTGATGTTCTGTTCTGAGTGAAGGTGCCTGATTAAACACCAGAAGCTTGTATGCACTGACCTGTCATCTCTCTCCAGTCTAAAGCCAACAAAGACCCCCAAGAGGACAGAGACATACAGGTCAGTTATCCTAAACCTTCTCTAAATATACATTAACACCTCAACAGACTCAAGACGGGAGCCAAAGGTCACCGCACCTCTGACCTCACACTGTAAATGTTTGGGGAGCTGTGAGGTTTCAGCTGTTGTGCCCTGCAGGACCTCGGACAGCGACTCCGCGTCCTGCCCCTGACGGAAAAGAACAAGCGCATGTTTGACCAGGCGCAGAAGGACCTCATCCCATCCACCATCCACCAGTTCGCCTGCCAGCAGTGCGACCAGGACTGGTGGAGACGGGTCCCGCAGAGGAAGAGGGTACGGGACGCATGACATGTTACGCCCAAGGGCCCGAGTTTAGCGCCTCGCTCGGCGTCTGAGCTGTGGTCTTCCCCAGGTGTCACGCTGTCACCGGTGCAGGCGGAGGTACGACCCGGTGCCTCCGGACAAGATGTGGGGCATCGCCGAGTTCTTCTGCCCGAACTGCGCTCGATCGTTCAAGTAAGAGGTCACGTCGCAAAGGTTGAAATAACACCTGCACCGACACCGGTGGGTGCCGGTGGTGTAGAGCTGAAGGTTTGACCTGTTCTGGTGTGTGGGCAGGTCCAGGTGAGGAGCAGAATCACTGCTCATAAAGGAGTCATCATAAAGGAGTGACGCCTAGACCCTGTTGCTGAATGCACTTAGACACACAGTCGAGCTCACTGGCAATCTTGACGTGTTTAAGTTACGTGCATGTTTCACAGTGTCTGCAGGTGTCCATGACCCATAATCCCCTGTGTTTAAGCATGCTAAATGTGCCTGGAGTCACTTGTGTCCTCCCCCAGGGGCTTCGGCCGAATGGACCTGGGCTCCCCCTGCTACGGCTGCCGGGCCATCATCCTCCCTTCCGAGATCCTGCCTCCACGACGTAAAGTGACCGACAAGCTTAGAGTGAGATACCAGCACAGCTGCCTGGCTGAGGACTGCTACAACAGACAGGGTAACACAGCACCGCTGGCGCCCACTAGATGGCAGCAGAACATAATGTTTAGGCAGTTTAAAAGCGCACAAGCGTACGAGTGAACCAGGTAACTGTAGATTGTCAAGGTCGATATCAAAACCTGTAAGAAGTCTTGAAGGTGCTTTTTGAGGTGTTCATTACAGACTGGGCCCATTCGTCGATGTTGTATGTCGCCCCTCTGTCCGTCATTCTTATCAGCATCCATCGCCAGTCGCTTTCACGATGGGGCCACGGTAGTGAAGAGCACACTGATAAGAAAATGACAAGCACAGCATTTTAACAAGAGCCGTTGCACACCAGTCACCGTCGAGATAAAAGTGATCTGGCACCCGAAGCGTCCAGTGTAAACGTCCAGTTTCCACACACTGGTGTGGAACTTGACCGTGGTTGGAGGTTGGCTAATACAAATCTTGCATAGTGACAGACGGTTTTTGGTGTTACTAATAACTAAAAGCTAATCATCACTAAAAGCATAATTTTTCTTTCATGTGTGCATTCGTGTGTGTGCGTGTCCCAGAGCCCCATGTGCCTGGCACAGAATGCGTGCACCCCCGCAGCAGGATGAGAAACAAGAAGCCGCGTGTGGTGAACCCCAGCCAAGCCCACTTCAGCACGGGCTCCACGGTGGCCACGTGCGTGAGTCAGGGCAGCCTGGTGGAGCAGCTCTACAGCCTCATCCTGGACGACATCGGCGAGCAGGACGAGGAGAGCGACACGGAGTCAGACGGCAGCGGTTGAAGGGGCGTGGCTCCGCATGGCAGCCCACGCCCCCTCCACCCCCACCCCCACACGGATGTCAGCGGGGAAACCAGTTCTCGAGCTAAGCAGACGAGCAAACCCCAGAACTGCGCATTCACGTTCCGAATCGCATTACGTCTGCACGGTGTTATGGGGGAGCCGAGGCCTCCAGAAGTTCAGGACACCTAAAGCAGCTTTTGTATATAAATATTTGCTGTCATTGTGTTAACGAGTCACATCAAATCATGTTTAGTTTT
Organism: Brachyhypopomus gauderio; assembly: GCF_052324685.1. Lineage (NCBI taxonomy): Eukaryota > Metazoa > Chordata > Actinopteri > Gymnotiformes > Hypopomidae > Brachyhypopomus > Brachyhypopomus gauderio. Next base: position 25,576,897 of record NC_135216.1, read on the forward strand.
ACATCTTCAGACATTTGTGGATAAACACTAAGGATAAGGCCACTAGGGATGATCCTGTTTGCGTTGGATTGGGTAGCCACACTGATGTTTTGTTCAGTCCAAATCCATCCTTGGTTAAAGGAAATACAGTTTGGCTAAAAGAAAGGACAATTCATTCATCAGTAGGGGTCCAAGACTCGCAAAGCCAAGCAAAGTTAAACCCACAAAACCACAGTTTAAATCACATGAAACCTTTTATTCTTCTGTAGGCTTACATTTTTCATTTTTCAGCAGCACACTACAATTTTGATGTAGTTCTTTCCTATACACTTCACAATATATATATAATCATAGTGCCACTGAGAGGTGCAGCTTTTCGGCAGGGTTTCCTTGGAGACCAGGGGGTCACAGGTCAAGCAGCCCTGGTCAGGCTATGCAGGGTTACTGCTGCTCTTCTGCAGAACCAGCTTGGTAACAGTTATGGGGTAAAGGACCCAGTGCCTCATTATTTGTATGGTTTTAAAGTCCTCAGCTGATTTTTATGTATGGTTCTAGAGCCTGTCTTTTTAAAGACTTTTCAACAATAAAGACGTCCTAAATCCCCCAAACATTGTATCGTTTGTCTTGAAAAGGGTTTTGAATTAATCTTTGTCATTATGGCTGCCAAATTCATGTTTGCAGTCAGAAAACTTTGGCCCCACATTGGCCTAAATGTCCATGCATACTAAATGTGTGAGAATTACACAGAAGATATTGTGGCCTAGGGAAACACCTCACATAGAGCCTCCCTCAGTCAGCAGGGTCTGGACTAGAATTTACCTCATTGTTGTGGAAAGAGGACTATTGGTCACAGGAGATATAGGCTGCTGTAAATATGTGGTAAGATGCTACTGTACATGCAGTAGAATAGCCCGTTCAAAAACCGCAGAGAGACGCAGGGCGTTAAGATAGACAAAACCAACGAAACCATTCTGTGTTATGGTAGTGCCAAACCAAGCCAACCTTGTTATATGGCCTAGGCTACTCTTCCCTCCTGAAGGTGATGGTGACAGGATCTGTCCTCATTGTCCTGTGGTTCTCCTCTGGGGATCTGACCATTCAGTGCCCGTTCCACCATGTCTCAGTTCAGAGTCAGAATGGCGAGACACGTCAGCCCACACAACCCAGATGGGGACATGAGAGAATTCGGCAGGTACCGCTGGGATCTGCAGTAGAGATCAGTGACAGCCATCTTCTGGTCACAGAACAAGGAGGCATCTGTTGCCTCACTACTGAATGAGGTCACGGGAACTGACTAAAACAGGTGGAATTACACACAACTTGGCAATGGTGAGGGTGGAGTGAATTGCGGTCAGCCTTTAGAGGTTCGTATTAGATAACTGTTTTCCCTGTGTGTCTCGGGTTTTTGCAGATTCATAAAAAAATTCTCATGAAGAAAGAGACACTCTTTTATTATATCAAATACCATCTGCTGTATCTTAAGTGTGTTGGGGGTTAGAGTCAGAACTACAGTTAAAACAGCTTAGATTAATATTTTTACCACTGCTTAAACATAACGGACAGATATTTAATGTCTTTATCAGAGCAAGTGTTAGAAGGTTTTCCAGGAATCCTACAACTTGTTAAATGCTGCAGATTAGTTAATTAAGCAAATCAGTTTGTTAACAAGTAACCAGAGGTGTCAATTCCAGGTTCAGAAAATAAAAGTCCTCACCAGGATTTTGCTCAGGCTTCCTGGATTGTGTCGATTCCACTAATTTTACCTGGATTGCACTAATTAGAAAATCTAGCAAGCTTGAGCAAAATCCTGGTGAGGACTTTTACTTTCTGAACCTGGAATTGACACCTCTGCAAGTAACTAATTAGATTCCTAGTTTAAAGACACAAAACAAGAAAACAAAACAATGCTAAAAATCATATTCAGATAACAATAAGCTTTTTTTTTTGGAAACAGAAACTCACGTAGAGTCTATAACAAAGGGCCCGTTGGGTGTGTCCTGGACCGCTGCTATAACACTTCCACCAGAACAAAAAGATTCTGAGAGCTTTTATAACACCCCCACCAGAACAAGAGTGTTTAAATCATTGCCACTTTGCCTTTTGGTTTTCTTCAACACAATGTAAGTGGCTCGTCCTTAAATGTTGTTGGGTTTTCCTATGGCCCTGATGTTGAAAGTGTTCATCATTAGTATGTTATGAAAATGTACAAAACGCGTTTGAATTATGACCTTTAATTGACCTTTAGATCCCATTTGAAATGCAGCTCTCTGGATTTGAAGGTGCTCTTTGGAACATTTCTTGCAGGATTGTTTTCACTGGAGCAGTTGTGGTGCTGGTAACCATGATGGCAGGAGCCCAGATTGGGTAAGAGTTCAAACGATTTGTGTGCTGGTTTACTGAGACAGTTGCCTGTAGGTGTCTGTAATTGCGTACATTACTATATTTAACTCAAATCTGAAAGTTAATTGGGAGGGGAGGGGGGGGGTTGCTCTTAAAATGCAACTGTGAACTCCCAGTGCCTCAGGGTGGGGGAGACTGGGTCAGTTGTCTAAAGAATTAAAATTTGGGAAAATTGGGGAAAAAGTAACAGGATCAACAGACAGCAGTACATAAAACAGTAGAGGCATTGATATACTGTATTTAAAGTACATGTCTATATAGGCAATAGAAAATCATATGAAGGCCACACATCACTATGCTAATACAGGTATAATATGACCCAGCATGATCTCAGCATGATGACCTTGGCATGTCATGTAACCTCTCCTCAGCAACTCCACTGAACCTAGGTCCTTCTACACGGAGACGGAGGAATACTTGTTGTACTATCCGATTTGTTCAGGAAATGAGTATGAGGTGAGTGCCTAAAGCAGATGTTCACACGTCTACTAGGCTTGTCCCGATCCGATATTTGGAGAGTAAAATCCGGTCTGTATTTTCCAGCACACCTTCAGCACACAAGCATCTCCTCAATTTAGCTCAGTGGCATCTCCTAACCATTAAGACGGCCATGTAAATGTGAAGTTATTGGTAAAAATGCAGTGTGGGATTATTTTACCTTAAAGGACGACAAAGACGACGAGGTAGAGTGCAACATATGCCACAGTAAAGTCAAGCATTGTGGTAAAGCTGTAAGAACTTTTAATACAACCAATCTAATCAAGCATTTAGCGAAATACCACCATAAAAAACATGAAGAGTTTCTAAAGAAAACCGAAGACAAAAAGAAAGGTCTTACACAACTAACACTAGTAGAAACGTCTACGAAACGTGACAAACTCACTTTTTAAAATACAATTTACAATATTATTTGCACCATGGCTTTTTGAGCCTTGGTTTACTGATGCCATTTCTGTTTATTATTTTGTCTATTTTGAGTTTATTAATTGCTAAATAAACAGGTCAGTTTCTCCTTACCAACCATTGTGTATTAGTCAAACACACCTAATTCAGCTGGCTACTTATCAAGAGTAAAACGCTTTTCAACATGAGTTTGACAACAAAGTTGGCTAAATAACTTTAAACTTTAATACATGCTCGGATAGGCTGGTATCGGTATCAGCCAATATCGGTATCGGATCAGAAGTGCAAATAAATATCGGAATCGGATCGGAAGTTCAAAAAGCTGGATCGGGACAGCCCTAACGTCTACACAAGAAAGGATAAAGGGGTTTGAAGGTGAGCCTTATCCTTTTCTGTGTTTGTTGTTTATTTTAAAGGTCCGCTATTATAAGCCCTCTGTGTGGGTGAGCACCAAAGTACAGTCCTACTTCACGAACTTTGCAGTGACAAAAGGCATCTTAAAACTTTACGCCTACATGACGGGTGACAATGAAGCAGGTGGGCCCCTAATCACGTGTGTGTGTGTGTGTGTGTGTGTGTGTGTGTGTGTATGTGAGGATTAGAGAGAAACACATTAAGCATGGCCTGTGTTTATATTTGTAGGCGTAAACATTGACATAACAGCGCCGTTCATCGTTAAAGTTAACGATACTTCCTGCTTATGGAAGCCGTGTGTGTATGTCATCAGTTTCCTTATCCCCTCGGCCTTCCAGACCAACGCCCCCAAACCTCTTGACAGCACCGTGAGTCTACAGGACAGTGAGATGCATGGCGTGGATATTGTGAAGTATGTTCTAGTCCCATCATGAATGACATTTGCATAGCTTTGTGTCTGAGCTGCAGGTGTTCTTGGTTGACCGGCCACATTTGATGGTGTACGTTAGGAGCTACAGTGGTCAGATGGTGTCGGTGGTGTCAAAGGCACAAGCTTCTCACTTGAAAAAATTGCTCAACAGTGTCTTGGCTTCCTACAACAATGAGTACCACTACAACGTCGCCTACGACAGGTCCTTACCTCTTTCTGCTCCCTCCCATGTTCTTTCTAGAAGTTTCTACCATTCAATCCATCCTTGGTGTTTGTTTTGTTTTCAGCCCAATCAAGTTTAAAAACAGACATAATGAGGTGTGGTACTTGGTCCAAGGCATGCCAGTGTGCGAACACGAATGAATCATGATGCTTCACCACTATTCCTGCACAGGGCCGGAGGTAAGACAGCACGTCCCTGGTTTAGCAGCAGCAATCTGCACAGGCAAGCAGAGATGCACACGGTCATGTTACATTCTGATTCTGTGGTTTTGCTGTGTTTTCAGACGCAGAACCCTCAGATCGGGCCCATGTGGAAGTTAACAGTGCATCTGCCTTCTTTTGCATTTTACTGCATCCTCTTTATTTTACTGCATCCTCTTTCATCCTCCTGTATCTGACTCCTGTAGATTTGAGAAGTGACTCGAGTAGGTTGTTTTCAATAATGGTGTTTCCTATACCAGACTGCAAACATTTGTTTAAAAAATAATAAATGAATAGAATCCTCCATGTTTGGTTATCTATCTCCCCATTTTATTATTAACTTTATAAATATATTATATATTATCACAGCAGGCTAACATCAACCATTCATTTTCTAGACAGCTCCATACAGGTGTTCAGTCGAATTTTCCTACCCGTCGAAAATTCCTACCTAGGCTTACTGCAAATGCGAAAGTCACTATTACGTCATGATTTTGGTGGCTTAATGATGTTTTATAATGACATTTAGGCTGAGGAAATTTCCTACCTATAGTGTTAATGAACTTAATGCTGGTTTATAATGACTAGGGTTGCAACAGTATGAGATTTTCAAGGTATGATAACCGTCTCAGAAAATACCGCGGTATCACAGTTTGTTGCATATAATATTAAAAGATACACTGACCCTTAAAGGAATTACAACAAGTTTTTTTTTGTTCAATGAACTATTTATTGTAGAAACTTGGAACTATTGTATACAAAATGTCTCCTTTAAGAAAAAAAAGCTGTAGAGAAACCTAAATCATGGATTTCAGTACAATTATTTAAGTTTAAATTATTTAATATCTGATAAACTGAGCCTGGGTCAGTGTCTGATCAACAACTGTTGTAAACGTCTGTTTTACTGCCAAGTTGGAATATAACCAGATACTGCATAAACAGGATTTATGTTTGACATGATCCTCACAATAGAGATTTCTATTTTAAGGCTTTCACACCGAGTCTGGTTTTAACATATGAAAGACAGGCACGTCAGAATATGAAAATGAACGCATGTAAATTAATGGCATCTTTCACATCCAGTGAAAGCAAGGACTTTAAAAAGCTAGGTATATACTTGAGCGAGTGACCATAGCGCGACTCCACACACCTTGCGCGAACCTCCGCGCGTCACATTCTTTGCAGTGTTGTCAGAAACGAGATGTGGTAGTATACAGTAAAACACCCCTCAAAAACAGGGGAAGGAACATTTAACTGACGAATTTTAATGTTGCTTTGTGTTTCAGGTTTGAAAAGTGCTGGGATTTAGGCTAAAGTACTTGAAAATGCTTGACTACTTCTACTAATTTTAACTACTTCGTTTCACAACAAATAGCTGTCTGACTTGTATTATGTCTGTCTGACAGTTTTCTAGTATTATGTTAACAAATACGAGCCTCTTGTAATTCCAGGACGAAACATAAGAGAACGTGAAGACATTAAGATTGGGCATTTTGAAAATAAACAACCATTAAATAATGGATAAAAACTTAACTTAATGAAGTTTAACGTGCTGGGAAATATTGAAATGGACCTTCAAAGTGACGTACAAGTGCTTGAATTCCACCTTGTATAGGTGTATGAACCCTGCAAACATGACTTTGTTCATTGCGCTGAGGTGCAGCGCGCGAAGTTACAAATTCGAGAGTTGTACGACCTCGCAAATCGACAGCGCACGAGGCACTCGCGCACGGGCGGAGCTAGGGCTGAACGATTTTGGAAAATAATCTAATTGCAATTTTTTATCTATAAATTGCGATTGCGATTTAAAATCGCGATTTTTTTCCCATTGCTCCACTTCAGGAAACTCTGTTTCGGCATTTTTTATACAGCTCAGATACAGGGTTGCAGGGGGGTGTAAACAGAGGCGGTCTTTGCATAGAGGCGTTGCTAGGCAATTGCCTTGGGCCCCTCCCACTGTAGGGCCCCCTTGTCTAGCTAAAGCCAGGTTCACACTACACGACTTTTCAGTCATCAGGTTTTTGTGCCGTTCGTACTACACGACTGGTTGTGCTGTAATCGCTGACTGATCGGTGACGTGGGCTCACGAATTAAACGCCTGGGGAATCGCCGACTCATCTGGCTGCCGTCCAAAAACACGAGAACACGAAAATGAAACACTCGCGAGAACCAGCAACACCACGAAGAAAATAAAAACAACGTACATGTGCTCCACGTTTTCGTTATTATTATTATTCTTTTTTTACCGTTTAACCACTCCATAGTCCCAAATTGCCAGAATTATTTCATCTCTCCGTTGCAGTGAACATATATATAGTCAATCGCACTATTTCTCCAGTGCTGTCACAATAACTTAAACACAGTGTTGTAGTAAAGTTGTATGAAGCTAGACGCTGCTGTTGACTCACAGTCGCCGACTGGGCTAGATATGAAACATGCTAGATATTAAACATGCTAGATATCTGCCGGTCGTCTGCGATGAGTTGGCGGCCACTCGGCGAGCGTCTTTCAGCAGTTCACACTACACGACTGAGCGAGCGCCGAATGATCCCCGATTTGCGTCCGACCACAGTTTCTGTCGGCGATCTACAAAAACAGTCGGCGACTGAAAAACCAGCCTAAAATCTTGTAGTGTGAACCTGAACTTATTTCTCGCATATTAATGTTGATGGGCCCCCTAGCTAAATTCGCCTTGAGCCTCCAAATTGCTAAGTCCGCCACTGGGTGTAAAATGGACTAAATTTAATTATTATTATTATATCGTGATCGATCGATCGCCTGTGGTTGGCGCCAGAGCGAACTACAAATTTTTTAGTCTAAGACGCTCAATGCGTGAGAGTTGGCAGCCCTGCAGGTATAGCAACTTGGCTAAAATATGTGCGTGAGGGCGTTTGGTAGCGCATATCCAGTGTGTTTAACAAAGCCATGAAGCCGGGCTTGTTCACTATATTAACGGGCATCATGTCTTTCACTATGAACTCCGTTACTGCCCGAGTTATTTCTGCGTGCCGCTTCGAATTACATCCATAAGGAGTTACACTTTCAAACGGTTCGGTCAGTGAACCCTGTCTGCTGGACCGCGGTCAAGTTATCCGCGCTTTCGCGATTCATCCGTGCTTTAAATCTTATTGCGCCTATATGCGTGATTTTACGGTATTTCGCTGCTCACCGCATACTAAAGCTGTATAAGCGCAGAGAAACACTTTGGCGTATTTGAAGATGCAGCACTGGTCGTTGGCATTTTAGCCTTACAAATATCATACGAGGCTTTGTGGTGTTTTTTTAATGCTGAAGGTTTGTAGTGTTACCTCGCGTCGTAGCAACAGTAGCAAGGCATGTTTTGCAGGGTACCTGACGTTGAGCAGCATCTTTTTAAAAGCCAAAGTAATTTCACACAACTTATGTGCTGCCCCTCTTTGGTAATTAGACTTTCAGTTGTGTCAGCTTCTGTCGAGCCTGAAGCCGTTGTGCAACAAGTTAAAGTGCGCTGTGTTAACTTCACTTCTCCACCTCCCTGCCTCCTGCTCGGGTTTGCTCCGTTCGTCCTCGGCTTGGCTCGCTCCCAAGTCACGTGACCAGTTTAAATCGCAGCCTGTGCGATTAGACAATCGCGTTTTTAAAAAATCGCGAAATTATCGCAAATGCGATTAATCGTTCAGCCTAGGCGGAGCCACCGCGATTATGTCATTTTCGCCACTGAACCGGAGCGGAGTTGTACATGCGCGGGTGAGTTTCTCCGCTAGCTTGCCTTTTTACCAGTAATAAGCAAATGCACACGGTATGATAACCGTGCATTTTAATACCATGATATACCATGAAACCGGTTACCGCTGCAACACTAATAATGACACACAGGCTAAAACATGTTCATACAAAGATGTAAACAATCCAATTTGCTTGTATTAATATTAATAACAATACATGAATACGCAAAATAAAACTTTATTTAAAGATTATTGTATCTACACTGGTAACAAGACTTCTTACTGATGTCTACAACCGTTTTATGTCCTCTACCAAGTTACGGAACACCGTGAAAACTGACAAGAGAAAACACACATTTTTTACATCATTTTCAGAAACAGTTTCTTCCACAAAGGTACACAAATTCCAATTTTTTCAATAGTTACCATGTGCGCCTGTTTAGCCAGTAGTAGACAGTCATCTCTCATCCTTTTCTCTTTTACTTTTCCGCTCACAATTTCCCGCGCACGTTACCCAGACAGGAAATGACGTCTCTCCGCAAATTTATAATTTCAATAAGGTCTATAAATTCCATTTCTTCAATTTTATGTAACATAAAAAGCAACAATCAGAAATGAAATATAATAATCTTACAACATCTGGCATTGCCACGGTAACGCATTACTGTATTTTGACCGTCAGCTACACTCCCACCAAATTAACCTTGATTAACAAAAATGGAGATGTGAAATACACTCAATGATCAATGATCATTTCTATGCAGTTCTGTTGTTTCCTGTGACACTCTAATATTTGAAAATTATCCATATAATTTTACACTAATAAATTCAACAATGCCAATTAACAACAGAATTTACATCTCAACATACAAGAATAATCAATTAAGGATGAACTGCAGTATAAAGGAAACATTTAACCAATTACCAATATTCCCATCTCTTTTAGCTGCTCTTCACTAGAACTACTAACTTCTGAATGGGTCTTTGAACAATGGATGCCTGGTTAAGGTGCTCACCCTTTTTTCCTAATTTTCGTTCTCCAATCTGTACGGTCACTTTTCGTACCAGTCCATCATCATCCTCACAAGCTTCAACAACCTCAGCAAGTTTCCAATCGTTGTGAGGGATGTCCTCCTCTTTGAGGATCACAATATCACCCACTTCCACGTTGTGCCTTGGTGCATGCCATTGCTGACGTAAAGCAATGTTTGACAGATATTCTTTCTTCCATCTATGCCAAAATTGTTCAGACAGGTATTGGACCCTTCTCCACAGTTTTCTGGCATACAGATCTTCCCTGATGAACTTTCCAGATGGGGAAAGTGGAACCAAAAATTTCATCGTAATCAAATGATTTGGCGTGAATGGGCGCTTAATTACAATGGACATAGCTTCGTAAAAGAATGTCCTTAAGGATGTATCATCCAACCTTCCAGCACTGTCAGCAAGGACTGTGCTCAGTACACTTCTCACTGTCCTGATTAAACGCTCCCAGACACCTCCAGTGTGGCTTGAGTGTGGCGTATTCATCTGGAAGTCACACTGATTACATGCCAAGTATGCAGCCACTCTTTCTTTACTGAGTTCTCTCAGAGCCTTTGCCATTTCACTTTTTGCTCCTACGAAATTAGTGCCCTGATCAGATCTAATGTGTCTAAGGGCTCCACGGATAGCGATAAAGCATCGTAAGGCATTGATAAATGCATCAGTCGTCATAACCTCCAGCATCTCTATGTGAACTGCCCTGGAGCAAAGACACGTAAAGATGAGGCCATACCATTTTTGTTCTTTACGACTTTGCTTGGTGTGGAAGGGACCAAAGCAGTCCATGCCACAGTATGTGAACGGGGGTGCAGGATCAACACGGTCGTTTGGTAAGTCTGCCATCCATTGTTCCTCCAGTGGTGCATGCACCCTCCTGCACCGTATGCACTGCTTGATGTATTGGGCTACAGCATTACTTGCACCAACTATCCAGTAACCATTGGCTCTCAGCTCATTGAGCGTCCGTCCTCTGCCTTGGTGTTGTACTTTGTCATGATGATATGCAATGATGAGGTTTGTGACAGTGCAATTTTTTAGGAAGGATTACTGGGTGTCTCAACTCAAGAGGCTCAGATAACCTTCTTAGTCTTCCTCCCGCTCTCATTATACCATCATGGAGGAACGGATCAAGCTGATAGAGTTGGTGGTTATGAGGCAGCTTTCCTGATTTCCGATTGAGAGTGTCCAACTCTTCTTGGAAGGCATCTTGTTGAACAAGCTTGGTAATAGTCAGTGCAGCCTGCCTTCTCTCTTCTACATTTAAAGGTTCTGTGGTCTTGATCCTCTTAGCCAACCGTTGGATACGAGCAATGACATTGACTGCTGTGGTCCATTTTGAGAACCGTGACAGGTGGTTTTGAATGTCGAATTGCCTTGTAGCCTCAGTTGTCAGCACCTGTGTAATCCTCACTTCTGGATCTCCCACCAGCAGCTCTGAGGTAATCTGGTTTTGGCTATTTCTCTTTCCCATAAGAACTTTGGACCAGGGAACCAATTCGAGTTGATAAGATCAGCCACCTTGAGGCCTCTGGAGGCGTGGTCGGCTGGGTTGTCTTGCGTGTCGATGTAGTGCCATTGTCTTGTGTCAGTGGTTTCACAAATTCTCTGGACTCGGTTTGTGACAAAGACATGGAACCTTCACGCTTCCTTGTTGATATAGCCGAGTACTACCTGAGAATCTGTCCAATAATATTCCTCATCGATCTTTAACTCTAACTCCTCCCTCAACATGTTGCTCACGGCTGCTGAAGTTACTGCCGCAGTTAGCTCCAACCTTGGTATGGTGACTATTTTAGTTGGTGCGACTCTAGCTTTGCCCATGACCAAGGAGCAGTGCATCTTCTCTTTGCTCAACAACCTGATGTATGAGCACTGGCCATAGCCTTGACTGCTTGCATCAGAAAAATTATGCAGTTCAGCCCTCTGGACCTCACCACAGCCAACAGGTATGAAGCATCGTGGTATCTCGATCTTCTCAAGATTTTCCAAATCCTTCATCCAAATCTCCCACCTTGACTTCAGATCCTTGGGTAGTGGCTCATCCCACCCGGTACCTCTCTGACACATTTCCTGCAGCACTCTTTTTCCTTCAAGGATGAAAGGAGCCAGAAATCCTAAAAGAATATATAAAAAGGCCACAATTGAGAGAATCCCTCGTCGTGTCGCAGTTTTCTCATCAAGGGTCACCTTGAAGGAAAAACTGTTGCTTTCAATGTTCCATCTTATACCTAGTACTCTTTGCACTGGTAAGTCATCATGGTTGAGATCGACATTTTTTACCTCTACAGCACGTTCTGCAATATTGATGGAATCTAGGACCTCTCGGTTATTGGAAAGGAATTTGTGAAGGTGCAACTTTCCTTTAGCACACACAGATTGGGCTTCCTTCACTAACTCAATTGCCACACCAACCGATTTCACACTTATGAGGCCATCAACAACATAGAAATGCTTTCTGATTAAGCTAGCTGCAGAGGGGCACATTTGTTCATTTTGACTAGCAAGGTGTTTCATGCCATAATTGGCACATCTGGGGAAGATGATGCGCCAAACAGGTGCACCTTCATGCGGTATTCTGTGGGTTCTGAGTCTGTGTCTCCATTTTCCCACCAGAGAAACCGCAAATAGTCTCGGTCATCTTCGCTGACATGGAATCTGTGGAACATTTTTTCAACGTTGCACATGACTGCAATGGGATGCTTACGGAAACGGCACAATATAGCTGTGAGACCATTTGTAAGGTCGGGTCCTGTTAACAGATGATCATTTAATGAGACACCTTCGTACTTAGCGGAGCAGTCGAAAACCACCCGGATCTTGACTGGTTTCCTGGGGTAGTAGACCCCTTGGTGTGGGATATACCAGATTTTCCCAGGCTCTGACCCCAGAATTTTTACCCACGGCTGGATTTTCAAACATCCCCAATTTGGCGTGAAAACCGCAAACCTGGCAACTATGGAAACAAGTGAAGACAATAACGACATGGGTGTGGCAGACGTGGGGAAACCATAGAAACACACAACAAGGCGGGCTCTAGGAGCAGGGACACGAGGAACAGGGAAACCGGAGTGACAGCTAGGAGAGGGGGGCGTAGCCCTACGTGACAGTGTCACGTGTGTTGTTTACATTTTTTGTTTACAATGTTTGCACATGGAAAATTGCAATATCATTCATTTAAATCTGCTTAAAAAGAAAGCTTTGTAGCCCCAATTTTTTTGGATGGAAGATTGTGATAAAAAAATCGAAATCGTGATTTTATGAAAAAAATTGTGATACTATTTTTTCCCATATTGCCCACCCCTAACGCAAACTCATTAAAGCTTGGATATTCCTGGCCTTGGTCCAGCTGCTTTGTGACATAGTGGTTCCACTTGGATGTCACCCATTCAGGAAGCTTGACCAGCATTTTCTGGTTCTCCTCACAGTCATTCAGGACCTGCAAACCTTTTATATGAGACGTGGCACTATTACATGTCTGGAGGAAATCACCAAATTCTCTCAGCTTGATATACTCTTTACCAACAATCTTTGGCCACATGTTTAGCTTCTCTCTGAAGGCCCGTTGCACTACAAAGGAATGACCATATCTATCATTCAGTCTTTTCCATGCTTGTTGATAAGCTTCTTCGTCTTTTCTGTAGAAGCTGCCCTCAAGAAAGGATTTGCATCCCCTGCAATGTACTTCTGCAGGTAGAACAGCCTATCTGCAATTTCAGCTCTCTTAGCAGCCAACTGAGCAGCGGTTTCTGCCCTCTTAACTGAAATGCTAGGTGATTCTGAGAGATGGTCTGAATGGCCGTGGCTGCGTGCAGTAACTCTGGAAACTGTGGATCCTTGTGTAGACCTAGCATATTCATTATCGAGTAGCATGCGTAATCTTGATCTTTCGGCCTCAGCATCAAACTCAACTCCTTCTTCAGAGAGGCACTCTCTCATCAACTGCAGTAAGTCTGAGGTCACAGCTGAGCATGCGTCCACTGTTCTCCGAATTTCCTGACTTGGTGCAATTTGGAGTCGGATGCCATCATACAGCTCCTTTACCTCATGGTTAAGCTTCTCCGCTTTGTCCATCATGTCATACATGTCGCCTTCAGAGCACTCTTGCTTCAACCTTGTACGAACTCCCCTTACATAAATTTTGTTTAAACTTCTCCTTTTGAGTTAACGCTTGCTCTTTCAGTTCCTGCATTTTAGGCGTTGTTTGTATTTCACGAGTGGATTTTCTTAATTTTCCCTCATCTAACCCCCCTGATTCTTGCCCTTGTGACATGACATCAGACTTTTTATCACTATTTTGAGACATTTTGAACTTTCAAGTATTACTTTATGAAGACGGGAAGGTAAGTAACAAGGAAATGAAGGCTATAATTAGCAGTAAGTGACCAAGTAACCAAAATGACACACTTAATACTGGAGTAACACCTGAGCTTAGCTTTCCCAGCTTATTGTAATACAACAAATATTAACCAGTCTTCTCATCAAACAAAGGAACAATAACAGTTATTATCAGAGCATTTGATGTTCTGAATGCCCTTAATTCCTTAGCTGTTATGCTTAAAAAACGTTAGCTTATGATATATCCATCAACCTCCTGAGGCAAAATAATTCCACAGTCTAACCTGAGGACTTGTAGCCTGAAACTGCTCCACGGAGTGTTCGTTAAACCTGTAGCCTGCCGCTGGATGTGTAGCAACGATGCCGTCGTTCTCCGTAGCCTAGCTTGCCGTTTGCCGCCGTAGCTCGTAGCCGGCTGCAGGATGTGAAGCGAAGTTACGGAACACCGTGAAAACTGACAAGACACATTTCAGATACATCATTTTCAGAAACAGTTTCTACCACAAAGGTACACAAATTCAATTTTTTCAATAGTTACCATGTGCGCCTGTTTAGCCAGTAGGCTAGTAGACAGTCATCTCTCATCCTTTTCTCTTTCACTTTTCCGCTCACAATTTCCCGCGCGCGTTACCCAGACAGGAAATGACGTCTCTCCGCGAATTTATAATTTCAATAAGGTCTATGAATTGCATTTCTTCAATTTTATGTAACATAAAAAGCAAAAATCAGAAATGAAATATAATAATCTTACAACATCTGGCATTCAGTCCCCCAGGGGCTGTGGATTCTGGTAGAGGACGCTGTGCGCAATTGGCTGCTGCTTCTCGCTGGTGTGTGATTGGTTGTGTAAGAGTTGTATCCGTGTTAAAATTGTAAAGCGTCCTTGGGTATATAGAAAGGCGCTATATAAGTTGAACATTCATTCATTCATTGCCACGGTAACGCATTACTGTATTTGAGCGTCAGCTACAATGATCCTACCTTTTAAACGCTGATTTGCGCTACATTATGATGTTTCCATAAGGTAAACAAACTCTACAGCGATACCGTCTACGGACACGGTAGGAAATATCGATAAGGTAGGAAAATTCGACAGAACAACGGTAGGAAATATCGATAAGGTAGGAAAATTCGACAGAACACCGGCAGAGGCCGCTGTTACCAAACAATTACAACTTGGCAACTCCGTTACTGATGATCTTGAGTGAATAAACTGCAGATTAATAATGACATATTTAGAAAAGAGAAAGTTAGCCTGTTGATTGATTATCTTAAGTGAGTGAGAATTGAGGGCTCTCTGTGTGCGTTTGTGTTAAGTTGCATTGAGACACTTCTATGTTAAAAATATTATTTTTCCATGGGCTTTACATCCACGTTTTGGCGCCAAACCGACGCTTGGAAAGCGCAGCTGCAGGAGCACTAGCACGCGCCAGCACGGTGGCAGGGTCGCAAACGGAGTGGCGCGAGGTGATGTCCAACTTACAAACATCTAAAGTGGTGACTGCAGCAAGGTTACGGTAAAATAAATAAGATCGAAGTGACCTGCAAAAACAACCATTTCATAATAAATGAACAACCATAAACTAAAGGATGCATGCAACGCTACATTGCTCCCTTGTCATTTGTGCAGTTTACTGCGTAATGGGCCTTGTTCGTGGTTCTGATAAAGGGCATAATTAGATATGATCAGATCTGCTAGAATAAGTAGGTCTTTCTTCATCGTCAATCATCTGACTCAGGATACTGAATCACCCTTGAACTGCTTTATCACTTCTGATGTCAGAGCCGCTGTAATCCAGGTTACCTAAACTGGCTACTTGGTACGTTAGTTTTATTACCAGTGTAAAGGAAAGCTCTAACATAATGTTCCACAGAACCGTGATCAGGGGAATCGGTGATTTTTAATACAACACATATGTACTACAAATGTACTACACCACGATGTAATGCATACACTACCTGATACTGTAAATATTACAAGCTTTCGGTCAAAGGGACAACAGACTGGTAGATGTCTGGAATTCTAGAGTTAGAACGCAACACTTAGTACAGTAGGGACACCATGATCAATACACTAAAACTTGAAATATCAAGTGAATTTGTGTTGTGATTTTTTTTCGACTCACAAATCTCACCAAAAGTGTCTATAAAAGCATAAATCCAGATAGCTGGAAGTGTCCTCTACAGTTAGTCGTCCTGCTGGTGTTCCTGATGCGATAAGATTTGCGAGCCTCCTCTCCACAGGTGTGCCAAAGGCATGTTTATTGCCCTCAGCAATGGGGCAAAGTCCTCCAGCAGGGCCCCCGCACACTGCCAGCTGTCCGGCTCTTGCCGCACGCCGCACTGTTCCCCCGGCCCTACCACAGCCCCACCACGGAGCACCAGGTTGGGGAGAGGCTGCCCGCCCTTTCCGCGTGGCCATGATCGAGCCCCAGGCTGTGGCCCCGCACGGACACATGGCCACCCCGCCGGCCCTGGAGGGACCATCAGCATGTGAGTGGCAGCTCAGGTGACGGAGACCCAGAGCGTCTGTCGCTGGAGTCGCTGGATGTGTAGCTAGTGATTTATTTCTGTTCACTTAAAAATCTATTTTGTTCTGTAATTTATCAGAAAAAAAGCTTTATGTGATGTGTGTGTGTGTGTGGTGCTGTTATGAAATGTACAGATTTGAAACGAGATCGATGAGTCAATTCAATAATTGCATCAATCCTGTTTACTTTATACTTCTGTTTGTTTTGATCTGTTTTCAAGGAACACTTGGGTGATGTTTTCAGCTAAACTGAACCATGGAGGTTGCATAATTAAGCCCCAGTTTATAGTTCAGTCTCAGTGATAGTTGAGTCTGTATTGTAGAGTAGTAGTAGCTTTCAAGTCACTCTCACTGCATACTGAAGCTGCTCCTTTGACATAGCACACACAAGACCTTGTGCATTATTTATGTATATATATATTTAAATTCATGAACATTTATATTTTTGTACATTGTATAAATTGTATACACTTATAAAATTTAGCCTTACTTTGGTTCCTTTTTTGTTTGAACTCCATAGCAGAAAGGGTGATTAAAGTTTCCAAATCCATAATTTGCGTGATTAGTATGAGGAATCAGGGTGTTGTGGGGATTCTTGTCATGGAAAATGCCCAGAAACTACTTACAGGTTTGGAACCAGTGAAGTAGTGACAAACCCCTTTGAAATGTATTATAGTGATTTAGTGAATATAAAATGTAGCCTGCCTGACAGCAGTGCATTCTGGAGTGTGTGAGGTGGATTTAGTAACCTCTGACCTCCCATAGCTGCGGAACTGAAGCGAGACCCTGATCCTCGTGTGCAGGACGAGGCCTGTCCAGTGTGTGGGGACAGAGTGTCTGGATACCATTATGGTCTGCTGACCTGTGAGAGCTGCAAGGCAAGTCTGACTACCCCCCCCCCCCCCCCCCCACACACACACACACACACCACACACTTATACACCACACACTCACACACACATTACATACACCACACATGACATACATCACACACGCCACACACTCACACACACATGACATACACCACACACATCACATACACCACACACACATCACATACACCACACATACACTCACACACACATCACATACACCACACACGCACTCACACACATCACATACACCACACACTCACACACACAAATACACACCACACATACACCCCACACACATCACACACTCTCACACACACCACAAACTCACACACACATCACATACACCACACACACAAATACACACCACACACTCATACACCCCATACACACACACACACACACACACTACATATACACACACACCACACACTCACATGTACCATACTCACACACACCACACAGTCTCACACACATTACATACACCACACATGACATACATCACACACGCCACACACTCACACACACATGACATACACCACACACACACACATCACATACACCACACATACACTCACACACACATCACATACACCACACACACAAATACACACCACACACGCATTCACACACATCACATACACCACACACTCACACACACAAATACACACCACACATACACCCCACACACATCACACACTCTCACACACACCACAAACTCACACACACATCACATACACCACACACACAAATACACACCACACACAGACACTACACTGACACACACAAAAACACACCACACACTCATACACCCCATACACACACACACCCCACACACACTACATATACACACACACCACACACTCACATGTACCATACTCACACACACCACACAGTCTCACACACATTACATACACCACACATGACATACAGTACATCACACACGTCACACACTCACACACACATGACATACACCACACACACACACATCACATACACCACACATACACTCACACACACATCACATACACCGTACTCACACACATCACATACACCACACACTCACACACACAAATACACACCACACATACACCCCACACACATCACACACTCTCACACACATCACATACACCACACACACAAATACACACCACACACACAAATACACACCACACACAGACACTACACTGACACACACAAAAACACACCACACACTCATACACCCCATACACACACACACACACCCCACACACACTACATATACACACACACCACACACTCACATGTACCATACTCACACACACCACACAGTCTCACACACACAGCATCTGGCTTTACTGGAAAGGTCGCAAAAAACTACAGCATAAATAGTAAAACAAGAAAAGTACTTCACTACTTCCAGACCCCTTGAAGGGTTTTATACTGCTGATATCACAGCTGTTACCTCACTGGCCTGAGTTAATTCAGCTTACACATTATACAACGGTGAACCTGCTAACATTTGATCTCATTTTAACATTCACTGGAATGAATGGAGTTTGCTCTTTCACATCACCATTGACTATAGAGCATAAATAGAGGTGCTGCCCCCTAGAGTTGTATTAAGTTAACAGTTGCATCTTGAAATCATTTTCAAATGAAGGTAATACAAACTAAATGACCTGAGGTGGCACATATCCTCGTTCTCTGGTCAATATGCTTCTACACACACACACACACACACACACACATGGTGATGGCAGTCTAGTGGAAGGTGTGATGGAGCACGAGTGGGGGAGGATCCCCCACAGCAGGGCCCCAGTCACGCCCACTTTACCCAGATCGTCTGATTTGTGTGAAACCGGGAAGGAAGTGCTAGCAAACGTGCCACGCCTTTCTCTTGCCTCAGGACAGCACAATGTGTGCTTGTCAAAGTGTCTCGCGCTCTGTCTCTTTCTTTGCCGTCTCTCTCCCCCTATCTCTTCTACCCTCTCCCCCTCCCTCTCTCTGTCTCTCACCCTGTCTTTTACACCCCTTTCTGACCCCCCTACCTCTCTCTCTCCAGGGTTCCCACGGGTCCTTGAAATCCTTGAAAGTTTGTGAATCTGAAAAAATAAGTTCAAGGCCCTGGAAAATTTTTGAAAACAGGCATAAAAGACAGCCGTCCTTGAAGGTCCTTGAATATTTTGGGGACCGCAGTCAAGGAATAATAGGGCACAGTTGGTAGGAAGTCAATATTTACAAAAGATTGCTATGAAAAAGATTGTCATAATGTTTTAAATTTCTCATCCTTTGTTGAAAAATATGAGCTGATATGATAGTTGTTATAAAGATTTTAAGAAAGTCTGCAAAGGGATTCCTTTAGCATTAATTCAATTAATCAAAAATGTCATTTTATATTCAGAGTTGACTGTTTCGATGCCCATCATATGTTAAAAGTGAATGACTAACTTTAGTTGACTTCAAGTGTAATAACAAGATTATCACTGATGGTATAAGACAAAAGATATAATAGAGATTCTTTCAAGAAACATCCTAATACAAATTATAAAACCACAATGGCTTGTCAAATGGCCAATATCTTCTAAAGTAAAAGAGACTCATTTCAAAATAATAAATAAGATATATCCTGTAGCCATGTTTCTTGAAAGAAGATTTAAACTTGATGTGGATTCATGTGCCTTTTGTAAGTCAGAAGATGAATTCCAGGAGCATTTGTTTTTTCATGTCAACATTCAAAAAGTTTTTGCATGGACACTAGAAACTCGATTAATCTCAAACTTAACATTCTTTCTTTTGATACCATTTTACTTTATGTGGAAAACTTAAGTTCGGATTTCTCTGATGCCATAAATGTAGTCATACTTTTAGTAAAATACCACATTGACTACAGTAAGTGGAGTGGTTAAAAGCCTTCTTTTCTCTTTATGAATGAATTAAATTCATATTACTCTTCTTCATTAAGTAGATTAAAAAACTTGGAAAATGCTAGAATAATCTCACACCAGATTTCTCTAGAAATCTATAGTTCTAATCTCATATGGCTTTGCTCCTCTGTTTTATGCATGTACTGTATCTGTATATGCATATGTGTATTATTGTTATTATTATTTGTCTACTGTCAACGTGTCATTATTTTGCCAACACAAGTTCATTTAAAATTATATTGATTCTACAGGGCCTATGCTGACTTTTACTTTGCAAAAGTTTGGACATTCTCCTGTAGAGAAATTTGTTTGTTTGTTCAGCACCGAAAGCTAGTGTTTCCTGTATGTAGTTAACATATGTGTAGCCGCTTTACGTGAATGTCACGTTCTCACAGGTCCACTGCTAAATTGCCAGTCATGTTGAGTGTGAATTAAGTTTTCGTTTAATCGGCTTCTTAATGTCAGGCACAGAACATTTCAGGATGCATGGCTTGAAAATGGCATTCGGTCTTTTGAATTTGCATTGAATTAACATTGTTTTTTGGGATATTCAGGGGTAACAGTAGGTAAATGGTGCCAGGTGCAGTCCTTGAATTTGAGGAAGTTGGTCCTGGAAAGTAATTGAAAGGTCCTTGAATTTGATGTTAACCAAGGTGTGGGAACCCTGTCTCTCTCTCCCCCTCTCTCTCCTCAGGGCTTCTTCAAACGCTCTGTACAGAACAGCAAACACTACACCTGCGCGGAGAGGCAGAGCTGTCCCATGGACCCCGCCCAGAGGAAACGCTGCCCCTACTGCCGCTTTCAGAAGTGCCTCGCCGTGGGCATGAAGAGAGAAGGTACCACCTCCACCACCACCCCGGACCCACACACACTCCAGAGCATAACCCTGTCATTAGTGTCGGGAAATGTGCGCCAGGTGCTCCTCCCATGATTGCCAGCCACATGGGTCCTTTACACGGGGACTCAGAGGTGAGCGTGGCAGAGTGCGGTGGATCATCAGAGATATATGTGCACCGGCCCTAATTCCACTTATCTTTGAACTCATAAAACACAGGCAACAACAGACCTTGATGGCGTAGATAAAACAGGCCGAAAACGCATTGTACTGAAACACAGAGGAGTTATTTATCAATGAGCAAAGGGACGATATACACTTCAAGGGTTTTCCCTTATGGGGCCATTTTTGGCAAGAGGTTGCTGGGAGAAAGAGCATCTCAGCTCAGTGGGTCTTGGGCCTAGCTGAGAGGTTTGGCTAACTTGTTTCTTCAAATGTCCACAGCTGTGCGAGCGGATAGAATGAGAGGTGGGCGAAACAAATTTGGACCCCTTTATCGGCGGGACAGGCAACTGAAGCAGCAGAGGGGGGCATGCCAGCAAACGAACACTGCCCCCTACGGGATCAAACTGGAAGGGCCACAAGTGTCTCTGCCTGCCCTACCGCACGACTTCCACCTCCTGCCCAGCCCTTTTCCAGCGCCCCTTGGACCTGATCCCTTTCACCAATCACAGTCCCTTCCCCACTGCATCAGCCAATCAGAGATCTCCATGGCGCTAGACTGCAGCATGGCTAGAGGCAGAGCACCGTCTGATCCGCCCCTCCCCTACGCCGGAGTGTACCACCCCGGCTTCCACGGTTACCCTCATGAGAAAAGGGAGGTGCCTTTCAGCTACAGCCCCGCCTCCGGAACAACCCAGCCAACCCCAGCTGTGCAGCACATGCTCTCCGGCCCAGTGAGCACGCCCATTTCCAGACACGTGCCCACACCCACTTTCACGCCCCTTTGCATGCGTGCGTCCACCTCGGGTTTGACTCCGCCCCCTCAGTGTGACTCCACCCACTTCCTGGACGAGCTCCTGCAGGGTGAGCCGGACGAGTCGCAGGTGTGTGCGCGTGTGGTGGCCAGTCTGCGCAGGGAGCAGGCCAGCCGTGGCAAACACGACCGTCTCAACACATTCAGCATCATGTGTAAAATGGCTGACCAGACCCTGTTTGGCCTGGTGGAGTGGGCCCGTAATGGTACACTGTTCAAGGAACTGAAGGTAGAAAAGCACACACGCACACCCTGTAATTGTTACCATAGGAACAATACTTCTGTAACTAAAACATCCTCTAACTAACCCTTGCCAATATGTCATTATAAATCCCATGGCTTACTGTAAACATGATGTTAAGTAACATTGTTAATACTGTACATAATAAAATTATGAGTAAGCAAAATGAACACAAAAGTTAAAGCTAAAGACGTTGCTGTGCTGTGTTACAGTGCTTTGTGTCTGCCAGGTGGGGGACCAGATGGTGCTTCTGCAGACCTGCTGGAGTGAGCTTCTGGTCTTGGATCACCTGTGCCGGCAGGTGGCTTATGGGAAAGACGGTAGCATCTACCTGGTTACCGGGCAACAGGTGATACTATATTAACTGGGTTTGTGCCGAGCCCCAGAGACCCTTCCATTTTTCTGACCCGTGTGGTGAGAACTTCTCCTCACCACAAGCTCTCTATCCCTCTCGTGTCCATGACAGATAGCGGTATCGACGGTGCTCTCCCAGGCAGGACAGACCCTGAGCAACCTGGTCTCCAGGGCACAGGATCTTGTGGAAAAGCTCAGAGTCCTTCAGCTGGACAGACAGGACTTCATTTGTCTCAAGTACCTGGTCCTTTTCAACCCAGGTTCGTCTCCTTTGCCCTACACTCCTCACCAGGGCTGCTAAGACATGGGGGCGGGCGGAGAAGGTAGATCCTCATCTCACGCTTAACACAGATGATCAACATCCACAGATCCATCTGGTGCTTTTGGCTGCATGTATTAATATGGAGCAAACCTGCTCGGTGATAAAACTCCACAAGCTCCAATGATTACCGTTCTACCCACAAGTACCTGTCTTTACCCCCAATCCTGCAGTTAGCAGCTGTAGGGATCCTGTACAAGGTCCTCTACTGGAACACACCAGGTTCTAGATAATCGTTAGTTCTTAAGTGGGAAATAGGTGTGAGGAAAGCAATTTGAGGATAAAGCCCAGTTTGACATTCCTTCAGTCTCAGTGTAGATTGTGTGTGTGTGTGTGTGTGTGTTTGTGCGCGCGAGACAGACGTGAAGTCGGTGCAGGACCGTCATCAAGTGCAGCACACGCAGGAGCGGGTGAACAGGGCGCTGATGGAGCGCACGGCACGCACCCACCCGGCTCACTCGGACAAGTTCGGACAGCTGCTGCTCCGGCTGCCGGAGGTCCGAAGCATCAGCCTGCAGGTGGAGGAGTACCTGTACCAGCGCCACCTGCTGGGCGACCTGCCCTGCAACTCCCTGCTCACCGAGATGCTGCATGCCAAACACGCCTGATCCGCTGCAGTAGGTAATCAAAGCCACAAAGCAGCCGGCTTGCAGGCTGTTTGCAGGGGGCAGGTACATGATGTCCGACCTAAGCCCCTGTCTCTGGGTCCCCCCCCCAGGGCCAGGGCGAGTAGCAACCCAACATCGCCCTGTTGAAAGCTTGTGATGTCAGTCACACTACTGACGGTTCCTGTCAGAAATGTTCAAAATACATGTGCACTTGCGATTAAAGTGTGTACGCAGTAGTTTCTATGTATCTCATCATTAAATGACAATCAAAATTTACAAAAAAAAAAAAAGAACATGAAACTGTTATGAACACAAAAAGACTTCACATAAATGTTCAAAGGAAAAAAATGAATAAAGAAAAAAAAAATCAACATGAAATGGTTCATACTGAACAGTAACTGAAGACACAAACGATGAACAGGATTTAAAAACTGTTTTATTTTTTTTATTCAGATCCAGTCACGCAGACCGATCTGAGGTTCAAATAAGGGAGGGACAAATGAATCTAACAGTGTGGAAATGGTGACGAAACAAAAGAAAATCTCAGTATGTTCAACGTGTCTAAAGTATGAAATGAATCGGTGAATCACCACCTCACCAGAACATAAATAATAAAATGTGAAACATGCCATCAAGAGAGAAAACTAAATCCAGACAGTCCTTAACCAATAAATAAACAACTATGCAATACAGTATTCTCCAGGAGAACTGCACAGACTCCAGTTTAATAACCTTCATAATGTTCAGAACTATGGACAAAGACACATACACATGCACGCATACACAGTCTGGTCATTCTCTTCACACACCAACTCATTCAACCACACCACAACGTCTGTCTGTACAAAAATATTCACATCTTCACTTCAGATCTGCGAATGACCTCTTTATTGGTGGGCGGCAGTTCATTCTCTGATCCAAGAGACAGCAGTCTGAATCAGTTGTTCTAGTGCTTACATAAGTTTCATATTCACAAACAGACCAAATGCCCTCTGGGTAAAGAAAGACGGGACGCTGACACCTGGGCACCCAAATGAATAAGGCCATCACACCTTGGAGTGGAGTATCACTGTCAAGGCTTGGGACACCACCATATCCCAAATGTTCATTCATCACTACTAGTCTTTGTTAGCTTGCCAGCTAGCACGTTAGCATTTGAGAACTGAGTAGATTTAGCCCACAGGGCATTTCTATTTTTAATAAGGGAAAAAGTTAAACAGGTCAAGGTAGACTTTCAAACAATCATTTCATTACTATTTTTTCTATCTTTATTTTTCATACACTCACTCACTCACTCTTCTGTCTCAGACTTTCCAAGACTGAAGCCACAGAAACCAAGCTTATTGACACCTTTCAGACGTTCTCTTTGCACTATACACAAATCATTGTCAAAAAGAAGAGAATCTAGGACAGCATTGATGACATACATTACATGGTCACCGTTTTCCCCACATTCTTTTTTTCCCTCCGAAGTTACGGCTGAAGAGTAGAAATGCCTCAATCACAAAAGCAAAATCAAGAGTGTGTGGAGTTCTTTCATTCCATTCATTCTTCAGGAACACGAACAAGATGAACACGGGAGAACCCAGTTCCCCTGAGGCCCGCAGGCTTGTTTTGGATCTACTCGGATAAATACGTCAAAAGTACCTTTCTTTAAAAAAAACCAAACACATCCAGATGTCTATAGTGGATAATAAGTGGGGCCCTAAAGGGCTCGGAGGAGGACGGGGAAGCAGCACACGGGTCCGGGGCGATGCTCGCTGGCACGGGCCTTCACGCTTCTCGGACAGATAGGCACAGCAGCATGACCAAGCAGCCATGCTCCACCCCCAACCCACCCACCCCCTACTCCTCCACCAATCCTCACCAGGTGGAATGGTTACAAATCCCAGTCCTTGGGACATACTGGCCAATGACAAAAGACGACGGGAAGCCCTTGGCTGGCTTATGCC
This sequence comes from Brachyhypopomus gauderio, assembly GCF_052324685.1. Taxonomy (NCBI): domain Eukaryota; kingdom Metazoa; phylum Chordata; class Actinopteri; order Gymnotiformes; family Hypopomidae; genus Brachyhypopomus; species Brachyhypopomus gauderio. Next base: position 25,602,122 of record NC_135216.1, read on the forward strand.
CTACATTCATTTTACAACGATGATAGTCAGGTTCCAGCTGAGATGCTCCATCACGCTTCAGTTTAAGACTTGAGGACGCCAGCGTGATGTCTTGCACCCAGATGGGACAACACAGGATGACAAAAAGGGAGATAGGGTTAAGGATACATGTGTGTATATATATATATATATATATATATAAAAAGGCAGGAATAGGAAGCAGGGAAGAGGAAGAGAGAAAACTGAGCCTAATTCCTGTTTGATTGGCATGTCCTTAAAGCAGCATCAGTTCATTGGTGCCTCATCCCAGAGCAGACAGCCAGAGGTCACGATCGAGATGACCGAACAGGGTCGGGCTGAAATGGGCGAGCCCACTTGAATGACAGGTTGGCCACCAAGCCGTCAGACACAGGGGCTGTTTGGGTACAATCAAGAGAAATTCCAGTTGGCTGACCACCGGTTCAAGGTGCCATTTTGTGGCGTGAAGGAAATGGCTGTTGCGTTCTTTCTGACTTCATGCGATTTGCAGCAAAAAAGCACATGGAAGTGTTCTGAAGGGGCATTAGTGAGTTTCTGAGGGGGACCAACAATTTTGTGGTGTCCCATCACTACCACACCATTTCGGAATGGATCGCCCCCGCTCCTGGTGCACAAAGCCAGCTCTGAGGAGGAAAGATTTGGGTCGGTCCAGATCTGGCTTCACTGGCAGGAGGCGTCGCCTCTATTTGGGTGTCCCAGGCTTCTTGGGTGTCCCGGGACGCTTGCTCTGCCACAGATGGCCAGGGATGGTGAAGGCGTCCACACTCATGGACATGGTTTTGGATGGAATGACGCTGAACTGCTTGCGGTCGGAGCTGTACTTGTAGATGGACTCCACCATAGCGGGGACAATGACCCGTGGGCCGATGCCGGTCAGCCGCTGCAGCTCCTCCGTCTCTGGGTTCATGATGTAGACCGCCCGGAACTGGCAGCTCGAGTCTCGGAACAGGATCAAGAAGTGGTTGGCGCTACTTTTCTCCATTTCCTGAGAAAACGACATGAAAACAGGTAAAAAAAAAAAAGTAGGCAACATGGGTATGAAAAACACAGTTGCTGATTAACTGAATGAATCAGGTTAGTGACTGGAAGGTCTCTCACCTCAATGATCTTGTTTTTCTGTGGTTCATTGACCTTGCCTGCCAAGCAGCAGCGTGAGATGGCATTGTGGATGATGAACTTGTTGGATTTGAAGCTCGGCTCCTTGTACAGTTTGGGTCCTGATACAAACAACAGTAAAGGACACTGTTTCCTCCAACATAAGAACACACTGGGACACTGAACAGTCAAATTGTACATGCTGTGGTGATAAATACTATATTATGATTATTATATTACAATTGCAATATGCTATGAGATGGGTTATAAACCCAGTGGTATGTGATACGTGATCCATATAACTTTTACCAAAATTACGGTTATTGGATTATTGGTTTATGTGAATGTGGTGATTCATAAAACAGCCATGATTGCTGATCCGTGATGTCCAACACTGGACAAGCTGATTGTAGGCCACAAGAAAAAAATATGCGTTTGACCGCTAATTGGCATACTGCCTTTTACTATATTAGCACTGCTGTGCCCAATTTAGCAATATAGATTAAAACATAGAGCTGTACCTGTGTATTCTGGGATGGAGGCGGGGGAGGAAATGGTGGAGGCGTTCTCCCAGTCCTTTTCACCATTCTGTGTGGCTGTACGGCCTGGGGACATCAGCCTCGAAGGAGAGTGTGAGCGGCTGCAAAGCAGGATGTGAGGGATACAAGACAAGGCAGCTTCTGAATCAGGTCTGCTGATAGTGGTCATAGTGACACTGGTGAACTCGAATGAGAGGGACCTAATCCGAGGTCAGTTCTCATGCTCTGACTGTGTGCAGGGTGAGGAACGGACAACCACTGCAAATAACAGAATCCAAGAGATGGCAGATATTTACCTAGGAGACTTGCGAACAGTAAGGGTCCCACTGTCATTGGCCATAGAGGACAGGTTGTTGGTGGAGTGAGAATACACCCTGTTCAGTCTAGAACCTGAAGGAAAGCACACTTAGCAAAACAAGTAATATTTGCTAAAGGGAGACGAGACGAAAATAAAACAAGCACAGATGCATACCCATAAACCCCTTGGCTGGGCTGCGAGAGAGGGCAGAGTCGTCGTGGAACACCGTCTTGGGTCGCTGTTTCTTGACTCCTCGGACGGTGGTGGGCTTCTGACGCAGCACCTTGTCCAGGTCCTCCATGATCTTCAGCTGATGGCGCCGCTCGTACTCCTGGCGGGTGAAGTCACCGCGGCGCTGGGGCGTGCCTTCGCTCGGGGGAGGGGTACAGGCCGGGGGAGGGGTGCAGGGCGTCCGCGGTCGCTCAACCCTCTCGCCTGTTCGAAGCTCGTCCACGGACCCACGCCTGCTTTGGGGCAAGACACAAGGAGAATGAGTCCTGGTCATCTGTGCATTACTGGTTAGTCACGTTAGCCTCAAAGCTAAAGAAGGAAGAAACCAAACAGTTGTTTATCATTTCTTGAGGCCTGCTCCAGAAAGTGTGGCTTGACAACTAAATCACCATATCATGAAGTTGTGGGTCTGCAGCACCAAAAGGGTATGAGGACAAAGTACAACAGACAGAAAAGCCCTAACGCATGTATGTACAGGAACTGGATGGTGAGGTCTCACCTTGCCTCCCTCTCTCGTTCCTGCTCCTGTCTCTTCTTCTTCATCTCCTCTGCTCGCTTCTGCTGCTTCTCCAGCAGGGCTGCCCTCCTCTGAGCCATCTCGTCTTCGGGCCGATCTTCGTCCTGCTGCATTTGAAAACGTTACTCCAGGTTACCCTTCTCAACAACGGCAGTGCACCAAAGCCTACAGCCAAAGGCCTCCTGCACCCACCTTAAAGAAGAACCCGACCCCACCCTTCGTCTCAGGCTCCGTCACGTCGCTCATGGAGTCGGAGATGGCGTCGACGGCTTGGTCAGCATCCTCTCCCTCCGGCCCTCTCAAAGAGGACAGTGAGATCTCGATCAGGCTGCCGCGTTTGCCGCCGAAGGCGCTCAAGGGCACATCGCTTTCGAAGGAGCACTCGGACGGTGCTCCCGAGCTCCCACCCCCGCCATGGTGCTCCTTCCTGGCCGTAGAATGGGTGGTGCCTCCCTCCAGGTCCAGGCTGAAGACCGTCTGGTCCTCGCTGGAGCCCGTCTCAGAGTTGCTGTCATCTGGGCGGAGCAGCTGGCCGACGGTCGAGCCCAAGCTGAAGGACGACGAGGTCTGGTCGCGATACTGCCACGGCGACACCTTGCGGCGGTGCGGGATGTTGTCCACGCTGTGAGGGGCCGTGATGACGCGGGTGAGCGCCGGCACCTTGAGGTCCGCTGGTCGAGACTGGTGCTTGGGACTTTTGGGCGGGGCTGACTGAGCTCGGCGGTGGGCACCGGGTGACTTGGGGGGTGTGGCATGAGCGTTGACCCGGCGGGAAGGGGACGGGGAGGAAGAGGCTGGAGTGATGGGTGTGTCGCGCGCGGACTCCCTGGAAAGGCGTGAAGCTGGCGCTGGGGTAGACGTCTTGAGGCTGGGTGGGATGACCCACGTCTGGTTGTTGGCGGGGAGCTGCTTCATCATCAGCTGACTCTGCTGCTGAGACAGACGCTGCATGTCGCTTTGCAGCGAGCTGAGTGCTGCGTTCAGCTTCGACACTGCATTGTTGTAGTCGCCCAACGGGACCGAGGTCTTCTCTCCCGTCGTACCTGCAAGCGGTTTGTCTTTATGGTCTCGTGGTGAAGGGGCTTTGACGGTCCCCTCTGTGTCCATGGGGGGGCGCTGTTTCCGCCCTTCCTCTTTCTCAGCTTGCGCCAACCTCGCATCTGGCTCCGTGCGGCTGAGCTCCTCCGCAGCGGCGACGCCAGCCTCCACTGGACCTCCCTCCTCGCCATCGCCTTCCTGTTGCTCCTTCTGCAGCTGCATAAAGGCATTCTTGCCTAGCCTCTGCCGGTGCTTAGCAAATATGGCCTCGATGCGCTTCTTCTGTGCCTCGATGGCCTTACGCTTCTCCTCCAGCCTTGCCCCCAGCTCCGACATCTCGTTGCTGAGGGCGGGGCTCTTGCTGGGGCTCTCCTCTGCCTTCTTTGCCGCCCACGTGGTCATCTGCGGGGCCTGCGCTTCGCCCGGCGTGGGCGGCTCTGCCGGCTGCTTCTTCCTACGCTCGGCGAAGCTGGTCATCTTCACGCCGCTGTCCGGAGTCTCTGCGCCGTGGGGGCGGGCCACTCTGGCTCCGCCCGCGGGCGTGGCTGGCATGGAGTGGGTTTTAGGAAGGTCCTCCGACGCATCCGAGTCCACGCTCCCATCTCTTAGGACGGAGTCGTCGTCGCGCGAACCCTCCGATGCGTGACGGGTGCGTCCCGCCTCCGTCGGCTGCCCGTGCGGCCGGTACTGCATTCCTGAGCGGGAAGGGGCGGAGCTGCCGGGTGGGACGGGGCTTCCATTGATCCCGTCATTGGCCACGTCATCTGGCGAGTGCAGGTAGAAGCCGTCGGGTGCCCCGTCGGGCCGCAACCGTGGCTCCATTTTGCCCTCGTTGTGGATGATTTGCAAGGCCTCCTCGATGGTGGGCAGCTCACCCGTCTTGCCCTCATCCAGACCGTTCTCCTCAGCCAGTAAGGGCACCACTGGATTCTGGGCAGCCCAGGAGGGACGGTGGGGGCCGTTGAGACCAGCAGGCCTGTTCAGCACACGCCGCAGGTCTTCAGGAGGGGTGTGTGGGTCACGGCCTGCTGGGTTTAGGTTGTCGGAGCTGACCGAGCGGGTTATGACAGGGTTGCCCATCACTATGTCAACATCACTATCCAGACCAAAAGGGATACTGAAGGACACCGCAGAAGACAGAGGGCGACTGGACACAAATGAAGAGAGAACAAATATTATTAAGACAGAATGTGGTGAGAGGCACCATTATGAGTGAAAAAAGAGAGAGAGAGAACTAAATATAATAAGGAATCATTCTGAACCTACCTGAGTGGTTTCCTTGTCCAAGTTCGTCCAACTGCCTCTACGTGAGACATTGAGGTAGACTGAGTCAGACAGCCTGATCACACATGAGCACAGACACACATACTAACGTCAATGAACAACCACAGACGAGACAGACGTCTATACACACCACCCAAAGACACTCCATACATGCAACAAAACACCCACTGAGCACTGATGCCACGAAACCAAGACAACGTGCACAGACACGCACATTGCAACTGAGCGCGCTCAAGGGACGTTATGCTGGACTCACCCGGAACCGGCGTCACTGGAGAGGAGATGGGCAGGAAGGGCTTTTTGAAGATGGAAGGAGACCTGTAGCCACAGAGCAGAAGCAGATATTAATACCTTAGAACCGACTCAGCCTCGTCCAGCTGTAGATACAGACCCGTACGCAGTGTGTCTTCACCTACCTGTTCCCTGCACCACTATTGCTTCCGTCATTCTTTCCTGAGGTTTCTGAGAAGAGACGTTTGGATCAGACCCAAATACTCCACCACACGAAAAAAAAAAAAAAACCTTTGTGCACATTTCAACAGTGAAATACGGCAAACGACAAGGTGAGAGTGAAACTCACCGGCTGGATCTGGAGTCTTCAGGGGCTGTACAAACTCCGGCTTGGACACCTCAAACCAGTACAAGAGCTCGGCCAAAAAACTTAGTATATTAACCTGCACAGAGGATGTGAGAGAACGGCCGACAGTAAGAATACAGCATCAGCACACGTGTGACGCCAGGCATTGCCGGCACGTCTGAGGAGGTTGGGTGTGTGACCTGTAACTCTGGTGGGCTGTAGAGCAGGTCTTCCAACGCTAGGTGGCAGCAGCTCTTCAGACAGCTGTCAGAGAACTCACGCAGCAGCTGCAGATTGTAAAGACTGTCAGCCAAAGACATAGTATCCTTCATAGAAATGTCTGAGAGAGAGAGAGAGAGAGGATATAATAAAAAATAGGAAGAGTTAGTGGAAAAAATGGAAAGAAAAATATAAATTTGACAACATAAGGCAACAATACAAAGCTAATTTCAACTGGGCTTAAAGAGCGTGCTTGATCTTTGAAATCCAGCCTGAATGGTTGGCTCAGAAGGTTACTCAATAACAATAATGATAAACCCAGATATGATGCTGGCACTCAAGTGGGAAGTGGAATTAGGGCGGAGGGACTGTCCTCCACACAGACGAGGCAGTTCTGCTGGGGCAGTTCTGCAGTTCTGGGTAGTGGTTGTACCTTCCAAGCGCAGCAGGCCGGGGCAGTAAAAGTGCAGGAGGGCAGCTACAGCACAGCCACTGGAGAGATCCTTCACGTCGCTCACCACTGGGAAACATGGGCCGAGTTTGGACGCCATCTTGTCCTTCCTGTAGCGGAGCTGCACAGAACGGGGAGGGGCCATGAGTGGGCAGGGCCTGCTCGAACCATCGAAACGTGTGTGCGTGTGTGTTCTGGTTTAGTGTGAAAATGGTTCACATTCACTGTTTTATGAGTCCTGGAGGAAGTGTGAAGAAACATGGGTAAATCATTTTTTAAAAAAGGGATGCAGAAGGTAGACACACACACACACACACACACACACACACAAGCAATAAAACACTCAGGGAAGAAAAACAAGGATAAGACAAAGGATCCATGCGAGGTACTGCAGGCCAGTGCCAGGTCGAATTGGGGGAACAGTGGGGACGTTGTTAGGTGAAAGTGGGACAACAGGCACCCGGGAGACATGTCCTCCACTCCGGCAGGGCCGGGCGCTAAACAGAGTCGTCTGTATGAGAGCCCGACACCTGAGCCGGCCGTGGGGCCTAGCTTACTCAACACTGCTCTAATCTCCCTCTCACATCCTCACTAGGCAAATATACAACCCGCTTCGTTCAGGAGGTTTTCGCGCACCATCTAAACATCTGATCCCTAATGGAAGCCGTGCCACGCCTCCGAGAAATCCACTGCTGTCAGAGAAAGTGCGGCCTCGGATCTCAACCTCTGTCCGAGCTCACGGATCCAGTGCTGAGCGACACAGCACTGTGAACCGGAGCGTATGGCTAAAGAGGGAGAGAGCGGCTCGGAGAGGGCCGCCATGCACCGAGCCAGCAGGGGGCGGTAGAGGGCAGCAACGCTCAGCGGCAGAACAGGAATATGGAGGATAAAAAGGGATGGAATGGAAGATGAGAAGCGAGAGAAGAAGAGAAAGAGGAAGAGAGGGAGAGAGAGAGAGAGAGAGAGAGAGAGAGAGAGAAAGAGACTTACAGGAACAAGTTTCCAGTACCAGCGGGTTGGGCACTAGAGACAAGTGTGTAGGGTTGCAAAGAGAAAACAGGGGAAAGAGAGCAGAAAGATGGAAAGATAAAAGTAGAGGAGAGAAGAGGGAAGGGCAGAGGGGAGGAGAGTGAAGAGGAGAGGGGAGGAGGGAGGAGATGAGAGGGAAGAGGGGAGAGGGGAGGAGATGAAAGGACAGAATAGAAAAGCAGAGGAGAGAAGACGAATTAAGTCCATTGCAGTGAAAGAGGACAAGACTGCACAGCAGAGACAGACAATAAAATTGTCCAGAAAAAAAAGTATGTGTGTGCGTGTGTGTGTGTGTGTGTGTGTGTGTGTATGTGTGTGTGCAGATTTACCGAAGCTTGAACCGGCTGAGGCTCTGTGTTGGGTTGTGTGTGGTCATTCTCTGTCCTTTGCTTCAGCTTCTGATTTAACTAGGGGCAAGAAAACCTCATTAGAGAACAGAGCTGGCCCTACTGAGCACACGCAGGCAGAGGAGCCGCTGAACCACCCCCACCACCACCACCACAGAACACACCGGCACACCAGCAGAGCCGGGGGCCGTCTAGTGCCATGACATCATCTCGCTGTATACATACAAATCCAAGGTTGTACCACAGATTGTACCACAGATTGACTGACACTGTATATGAATTAACTACATCTCCATAGGTGTAATGCTGGATCAAACACGCACATTTCAGTGGCTTGACATTGTTGACGTTAAAAAGCAATGATATTAGGCCAAAGGTAGATCTCAAGTCTTCATTCTGTAGATGCCTGTGTGTACGAGTGCAAGACACACTCCGGTCCAGCCGCAATGCTGTGGTGTGGGTGGGTGAGGTTTTGATCTTTACTAAAGATGTGTGAGCGCAGTGCTACGTGAGGTTGTGGAGCACATGTTGGGTGCAGCGCGTTGGGTGCAGCGCGAGGCTGTGCGTCGGGTACAGCGCGAGGTTGTGCGTCGGGTACAGCGCGAGGCTGTGCGTCGGGTAGAGCGCGAGGCTGTGCGTCGGGTACAGCGCGAGGCTGTGCGTCGGGTACAGCGCGAGGCTGTGCGTCGGGTACAGCGCGAGGTTGTGCACTCACCGTGTTGACCCAGCGCAGCAGCGTGTTCTCCCAGTCGCCCTCTCCTCCGAGCCGCTCCGCCGCCCCACACGCCCGCGCTGCCCTCACCGTCTCCATGGCACCCACCGCCATCAACGCGTCCATCAGTGCCAAGTGGGAGCTCTGCGTCGGCAACAGGGAGAAGGACGGAGCGTTAGAGTGCATGTGCGCATGGTTAGGGCCACCAAACATGCAGTGATGTGGACCAGTGACATTTAGAGCAGTCTGACCACACCTCCTTCACTAATGGAGGGAGTCTGGACAGAGTCCACATCACAGGTGTACGAGAAATGAGCCCAGGACACACACTGATCTGGGAACAGTTGAGGTTTGCGCCTTTGGGGTCTGAGGGAGTTGCGGTAATTCTTAGCAGATTAGAAGTTTCCCTTCCGTCTACCTGCGTTACCACGGGAACCCGCTCTTCTCCCCCCTCACTTCAGGTTCCTCTTCCTCTCAGATAGGTCGTCGACTCATTTGACAGACGGCTGGATCCAGAGCGGCCCGGCCTACTAACGGACCCACAGGGGAAACACAACTTGCTCTACATCCACATCTGCACTGTGTGCATCCCTCCCTCTCTCCCTCTCCCCCTCTCTCACTCTCCCTCCCTCTTCCTCTCCCTCCCTCTCTCTCTCCCTCCCTCTCTCTCTCCCTCCCTCTTCCTCCCTCTTCCTCTCCCTCCCTCTCCCTCTTCCTCTCCCTCCCTCTCCCTCTCTACTACTGTTACTGTAACGGAGACAGAGCTACACTGCAGAGGGCCAGTAGAATGGGGCATAGCACACACCTCACCTCCAGCCCAGCAGGAACGAGACTGGCCACGACCGATTCCTCGGTTATACTGAGAAGTTGTATGACTATGTTGATTAAACAGAGAGTGCGGGGCTGATTTCAGATCAGTCCACTTGCTCTATGGCACCACAGTTATCTGTGAAGACCCCGCTTCTCTGAGAGGTTCTCCAAGGGGTCTCCATGCCTGACGGGCAGGAAGAACAGCCAATCACTGCCAGGGCTCTGGAGGACCGCCTGCTCTTTTAACACTCGAGCCACTACGATTGACAGGGCGGCGTTTTCAAACGAGGGGGACGGGGAGCCTGAGAAAAGCCCCGCCCACTGCAGGTTGTGCTCCGTTATCTTCATGGCCGGGACGGCGTGTCCCAGTTTCTCCGGGTCGCCGACCCCTCCCCCTGCTGTGCTGGCTGTGTGTGTGTGTGTGTGTGTGTGCACTCTGTTATAATCATTAACCCTCTCGAGAGGAGGAGGTCAGAGGGCCACATTCCCCTGCACACGCGGCCACGCAGCCTGCAATAAACCACACACACGTGTATACAGCGGAAACATATGCATGCGCACACACACACACACACACGAACTACACTATGTGGTCTTGTCTGAGTGAGTGTCAAGCCAGTGTGGCCCCATGCTGGGGTTGTGCTGATCTTCCTACAGAAGGAGGGAGTTAGGACCGTGTAGCTCAAGGTTTGAGTCGTCTGGAGTGAAGGATTGGGGGCGGAGCTGGAGGGATAACGGTGTAGCTGCTGTCTGCCCAGGGAGCTGAGAGCCATCACTGTGTGTGTGTGTGTGTGTGTGTGTGTGTGTGTGTGTGTGTGTGTGTGTGTGTGTGTGAGACGGGGGAGGCTGGATCTGGCACGTCTGGCACAGGACGACCAGTCAACGCATGGGTAGTATGTATCCCAGGGACAGATCAACTCTGACAGAGAGATAAAAAGAGGACTGACAGTGTGTGTGTGTGTGTGTGTGTGTGTGTGTGTGTGTGTGTGTGTGTGTGTGTGTGTGTGTGTGTGTGTGTGTGTGTGTAAAAGAGGGAGGGGGAGGGAGAGAGAGAGATAGATATGGGTCACTCTGCCATTCCGGGCCAGAACCTGCTAAACCCACTCACCCAATCACACGCTCGCCCCGAGAGAGAGGCCACAGAACACAACCAGCTGGCCAGATCGCCATAGCAACCAATTCCGACCTACAATGAGTCTCCTCGGCACGTCCGCGGACACCCGGACACCAACGGCACCACCACAAAGTGGCGTCACTGTGGAACGAAGCACAAACTGAAGGGGGCGCTAGAGCGGCGGCTCTCGCTGAGGCAGGAATGGAGCCGCCAAACTCTTAAGCTCTCGGACACTGGGGTTTGGGGCTCACTGTGGGTGGGTGGGGGGGCATCCGGGAAACGTCACGTGACAACGTCGGCCACAGGCCCCCCACCGAGCAGAGGCACGTGTGAACACACAGGCAGCAAAAAAGGGATCAACGTTAGCTTAAGCCAAAACCATTCTGGATGGCCCATAAACCCAGTGAGGGGACAGCCCGGTCATGGTGGGAAAGAGTCAAAAATAATCAGCCTTTCAAAATAAAAGCTCATTGTGCTTGGCTTAGTGGAACCACATGCTGCCAGGCCTTTGAAGTCCTGCCTATTTAAAAAAATTAAGTCATGTATAAATGACTTCAGTCGAAGCGCTCGCTCTGTTCAAAGCCAGAGATGCAACTTGGCTCCCTCTCCACAGAACAGACAGACCTTCAGGTTTGTTCGACATTGTGGCACTTTTTTGGCTGTGCCAGTGATTGTGAACTATAAAGTCAGCGCTGGGCACTGTTGGCGTGGAGCCAAGGCCGGGCGTTTTATACCCAGGCAACACTCCCTTATCACGGATACTTCCTCATACACACGCTGCCTAAGTAACGAGAGGGAGACGCAGGTTGTGCACCTTGAACTGACGGACCGGTGAACATGGCTGGTTCTGGTTTTTTTTTTTTTTTTTTGGGGGGGGGTGGGCGCACAGATTAGCACTAACTTCAGAGAGAGAGCAGAGATAAAGAGAGTGAAGGAGAGGGCGAGAGAAAAAGAGAAAGGGAGAGTGAAGGAGAGAGAGAGAGAAGGAGAGAGAAAGAGGGAGAGAAGGAGGGAGAGAGAGGGAGCGAGAGAGAGTGAAGGAGAGGGAGCGAGAGAGAGAGGGAGAGAGTGAAGGAGAGCGAGAAAGTGAATGAGAGAGAGGGAGAGAGAGTGAAGGAGAGAGAGAGAGAGAGAAAGGGAAAGAGTGAAGGAGAGAAGAGAGAGAGAGAGTGAAGGAGAGAGAGAGAGAGAAGGAGAGAGAGAGAGAAAGGGAAAGAGAGTGAAGGAGAGAAGAGAGAGAGAGAGCGAGAGAAGGAGAGAAGAGAGAGAGAGAGAGAGAGAGAGAGAGAGTGAAGGAGAGAGAGAGAGAGAGAAAGGGAAAGAGAGTGAAGGAGAGAAGAGAGAGAGAGAGAGAGAGAGAGAGAGAGAGTGAAGGAGAGAGAGAGAGAGAGAGGAGAGAGAGAGAGAGCTGGCACCGTGACGGTCCTGCCACTACTGAATCTCTCAAAGTCATGTCCTTCGTGGGGGAGGCAGACTGGCTGCTTCTCTTATAATCTCAGCACTAAAATCAGTGAGTACACGGCGAGGTTCCTCCTTGAGGAGGGTGAACGCTGCGTAGGAGGGTGAACGTTTCCTGCTCCAGTGCCAAACACTCCGCTTCTCTCCGCATCACTGCCGTTTGAGAGTCGTGTGAGCCCCCCCACCCGTGGTGCTCCGTCTCCTAATGCTGCAGCAGTGTGACCCAGTTCCCCCCCCCCATCGCTCCTGCAGCCAGACATGGCTAGCCGCAGCCAGAGCCCATCCCAACGCTTACTCCCGCAGCCAGACAGCGCCGGCTGAGCCCAGAGTTCATCACTGTACAACGCCAAGCCTGTCGCCATGACGCCGGTGCAGTGCCCGCTGCCATGGCCACCAGACAGAATCGGAGAGATCACTGAGCACAGACACATGTGCATCACACCCACACACACACACACACACACACACATCTTCTCAAGATGTTATTCTGAATCCTCTGTGTATCTGTGTAATAAAGCATAACAGACAAGGGAAAAAAATGTGGGCCAATTATAGAGTACATTAAAGGAGCAGGACACCAGACACATGTGGCACAGATACAGATGAAGCTCGTCGCCTCACAAGGCGGGATCTCTCCACCAGCGGGATCTTGCTCCTGACTAATTCAATAAATAAACGAGAGAAGAAGGAGGACGTCCACGTCCCACGTGATGAGGTCCTCTGTCCCAGCGCTTCAGAGAGGATGGCGATGTAACCGTCTCTGTCACCTACAGCTGCATCCACTCACACTATCGGCTGTGTGTGTGGGGGATGGGGCCTCTAATCCTTGGAATCGCAGCGAAAAGCAGGACTGTCCCACCGGGCCCCTCCCTGTCCTGCTCAGACCCGCCCTGTCCCACCCAGAACCGGCCCCTCCCCCTCCTCCTCCTCCTCCTCCCTCTCTCCTGTGCAAAATCCATGCTTAATCTGCTGAAACAATCCCTTCCATATCGTGGTAAGGTGAAAGGTCGAGTGCTGGATTGATTCTTGTGCTTGTATGGACACTAGAGGAGCCGACTCAGCTCAGCACGGTTTGTAGCCACCAGATGTGACCCATGTTTAATAACTCACAGAACCAACCACACACACACACACACACACACACACACCACACACACACACACACACACAGGGAACAGGACTTCTTACCATCTTGATGGGTTTGTGGCGCAGGTCGGCCTCGGTCACGGGAGTGTTCTGGTCCTGGGGGGCCACGCCCTTCTTGGCGAGGGCCTGCAGGAGGGCGGTGGCGTCCCTGGGGGGCTCCTGCTCCAGCAGCAGGCCGTAGGTGCGGCAGTAGAGCTCAGGTGAGAGGAGGAGCCGTGTGACGGGAGGCTTCAGGTGCTCCTGCTCGTACTGGTCGCAGTAGAAGGGGTCTCGCAGCTCCACCGGAACATTCTCTACACGGCACACACACGCGCACGCACACACACACACACACCACACACACGCACACACACGCACACCACATCAGATACACAGCATCCACAGTCCCTGCACGTAGAGGTTAGCAACATATAATGACACTGTAGGACATTAAACCTCTGCAAAAGGGTAGAAATGCATCTAGCACATCTGGCTACCGAGCACAAAAAAAGATGCGAATGAGAAGTGTGGGCACGAGGCAAGAGGGGCAAGAGGCAGCGCAGCCGAGCGACTGAGGGGTTAACAACCAGGGTGAGGGGCTCTGGTTGGGTGGAGCCACTCCCTGCTGGGCTTTCTGCCCCCTCAGTGGGTGCCGAAACCGGCCTGGAGAGAAGGTGGGGGAGGGGCTTGGAAAAGGGGCGGGGTCCTGGGGCAGGAGATGGGCTGTGCAGAGGGACACACGCGCACTTTTTCGATCCTGTGGGGTGAAGGAAATGCAGCTAAAAATGTAACTCGAACCACCAAAAGGGATGAAGTGACCCACATATGGGCGCAAAGCTCCCACTACAATGGGCCAATCCAGAGTCTCTCAAACACACACACACACACACACACACACACGAGAAGCTGCTGCATTTTACAGAGAGAGAAAGACCAAGAGAGAGAGAGAGAGAGAGAGAGAGAGAGAGAGAGAGAGAGAGAGAGAGAGAGAGAGAGAGAGAGAGAGAGAGAGAGAGAGTGTGAGAGAGAGAGAGAGAGAGAGAGAGAGAGAGACCAAGAGAGAGAGAGAGAGAGACAGAGAGAGTGAGTGACTTTCAGGCTGCGCGGACACAGCTTCTGCAAACACGCGCCAAAACAAATACAAAGCCCTGAGAAAGTCAAACCTGTAAAGGTATACTGTACACACCCACCGTAAACTGGTTCTACCACATTTATGACCAATTAGAACCGCAAGGTGATGGCAGGGTGTCCGTGGAGCGCGTGCGCACGCACACAAACACACACACACACACGCACACACACGCACACACACACGCACACACACACGCACACACACACGCACACACACACGCACACACACACTAAGTGGGCAGGGAGAAGCAGCAGGACAGGTTCTGAAGTTCTAAGACGTGTTAGAGGACACAGTGAAGGACAAGGTTTCACTGTAGGGGAAGTGCAGGACGCCCCTCCTGTTCTAAACCTTCTGACAAGTTCACTTCCCAATGGAAGGTGGTGTAGATGACCCCCCTGAAGGAGACCCGATTGACACTGAAACCCTACAGGGCTCAAACTCTGAGCTCCAAGCACAACATTTCAGCCAAAGTTCGACACCACACATTAGTGTGCAAGTGGACACGCGAGGGCGACATCACAATAAAACTGTGTTCAATTATGATGTCACAGCCGCCAGCCTTGTCCTATGAATAGTTCCAACCCAGAATGCAAAGCAGGATGCAAAGGGCCGTGCTGGCTCCGATCGTCCCGCGCGATATAGACGGCGCTCGCTGTGAACCCGATGGGACCTCGCCACCCCAGCCCGCACGTTCGCGAAGAGGAATACCTGGACACAAAGCAGCGTGCGCGAGTCGAAGACAAACCCTGAGCCCCTCGCCCCCACGCGGAGACCCAGGAACGCACGCGCACACCTGTGGGTACACTTGGGCACAGCCTGTGAACGCTCAACACTTTAAGGAGGAAATGACAGGACAGAGAAGCTGAGGAAAATATGTTAGCCCACCCGATCAGCCTAAACCAAGTATCAGCTGACTGCTGTCTCTGGTGTCTGCTAAACACACTATTATGAGAGCAAACACCAACTCCTTATGTAAACAGTCATGAAACACCAAGTATGATAAACATCATCTCTATCTCTCTCCATCTCTTTCTCATCACCAGACACCATCACCCCCCTCAAGCACCGTTGGGTGATAGAGTTACATACAGACTACATATAGGCAAGAATATTCAATTACATATAGGCTAGAGGATAAAAACTTTATACTGAATATCAAATAGAACACTTAAAGTTAAAAGTATGACTTTATCAACTGTTTTAAAGCAAACAGACGGGCTTTCGTAATGACTCTGGAAGAAAGCAGCCAACAGGTTCTGCGTCCCTGCTGACACCAGTCACGTGCTGTATCGATCGAGTCGTTCGGCATAGCCGTCACCGCGCGTCACCACGCCTCACCAAACCCCAAACGCACACGGCCTGCTCTCTGCGTCCAACCCCGACTCAACCCCCACCACAGACGCCAGAGCCTTGCCTTTGATTTCAAGTGGGTTGTCATGGGAACGCAGAGCATTAAAGCACACTTCCTTTTGATTGGAGGGTATCGCGGTTGGCACAATAAGGTGATTGCGACTGTTGGGTGGTACACGGCCTCCGGTTCAAAACTCTCTACATACTTGACAAACCCATCGCTCATAAGTACCAACTTGAAAACTACATGCCAGTGTGTATCTGAACCACAGTGGGGACTGAAATGTATACCACACTAGTGCAATTTTACTTCTCATAAATCTCCAACACAATTACCTCACTCGTACACACACGCACACATACAAATGGTAATCCACTTTTGATCACACACAGCTTTCTTTCAGAAATCTGCAGTAATCTCTGAGGCTGGCCAAATAGAGCTCAAAGAGCCACATTCTTTACATTTACTCATGAAGGCAAACAGGCTGACATGTTGACACCGTGTGCAAAACAAGACAGATGTTTTTTTTTTCCCCTCCGCAAACAAGACAACTTTTTCCTCCAATAATGTGAAGCCGGTTTCTTGTGCCTGACGGTAAGGCAGAAACGCAGTGAAACCTGGTCACTGGTGTTTCAGTCCCAAACAACCTGCAGGTGTTAGCAGGAGCCACTGGTTTTTCTTGTGTGTACCCTTCTGGTGTGACAGCAGCGTAACCTTTGTGATGTTTCATAAGGGTGTGTGTGTCATCCAGCAATGCACATTCTGAGATTTCCAGTTTCTTTTTATTGTAGTACATGGGGGGGGGGGGGGGGGGGGGGGGGTTGGTTCACATGTGCTATTGACAGTGCAGTTCTTTTGACGTCTGTGTGCTAGCAAAGCCCTGACGTCAGATCAGGAAGCGGAGAGCAGATTCAACCTGGGCCCTAGTTCACAGGCCGGCTCTGTGGTCCAGATGCTGGAAAGAAGACAGCGCTCCACAGCCCGTCCTCGTCCTCGTCCTTGTCCTCCTGCATTATGAACTGCTGCCACGCCCTACGTGACTCCGTCCTTTGTTTCCAAACTTTAAATGACAATGACATTTGTACTGACCACATTTTAGAGCATCAATTATCTTTGCCACACACACACAATACTTAAAATAGCTCTTAGAATGGTAGTTTATACAATTAAAGCATATTTCAGGGTTTTTTTAAGTAACAGTTGGTCAGGGTGTATGATTGACACACTCCAAATGAACATGGCAAGATGGTGGAAGCCATGGAGAGATTGTGGTTGATAAACAATACGTGTGGCTGCTTTGAACGACAGCCACTCCAAACGTTAAGGATTTTTGGGAGGATTGTCGGGCAACGCCCCTCCTACCATGCGGTCATCGATACACTCTCCTCAGCTGCTGAATCATCACGGTGACGCAGAGACAGAACACAGGTGACTCACCACAGCAGCAGGTCGACTGAATGGCAGGGCGGGACCAGAGCTGCTGGGTTCCTAATGGACTTCCCCAACCAACAGGTGGTCTTCCACACCTCACTCTTAATGGTCACTTGATACACTTGACCAGTGGAGGTGTGGGGGAGGATGAGACCCACTCCTTGTATCTACAACTAATGTTTGTTCCATTTCTCAGGGCCACCCCATTTTTTTGTTTACAAGGAAACGGATGATCCATTATCTGTCTCTCCGAAGCAGGCTGAGCCAAGTAACCAATACAGTTAGGTTAACACTCCAGCTTTATTCAAAGTAAAACCAGGCCCCGCAGACAGTAAAAAGCACACCCACGAGCAAGGAGAGCGTGGATAATGCAGGTAGCAATTAGCAGCACGCCGTGTTGGCTGTGCGGCAGCACTGGCAGAGGTCTGAGGGACCGGCGGGTTTGTTCTTCAGCCCTGTAGCACAGCACAGACGGCGCAGAGCGGCACCGTGACCCCCAACGCCCTCGGGACCGCCACGGGCCCAGTGCCGTGAGCGTCCGGAGAGAGAGAGAGCTCCCAGCATGCACTCAGGCCCTGACCATGCTCCGCACCACCAGGGCCTGGCAAACACGGAAGGCCTGCTCGGCCGGGCTGCGTTGGAGACGAGTCGCCGCACGCCTCACCCAAGAGAGCAGGTGATGCAATTAGTCGCCTAATTATGTTGCTGGAACAGCAGCACAGGTGGCGAGGTGCTACAGGCCCAAAATAGCCACTCACTTCCTGACAGGCACACAACCGCCTGAAAGGCATCAGGTAATAAAGAGGTGGTACCGGCTGTGTTGAGCATCGTCGTGTCTCTGGAGGACGTGGCCATGAGGGTGTTCTGGAGTTCCCGGTTCGGGAAGTGAGCGTGCTGTAAACAGCGAGGCGGCGTGTGTTTCTCGCCCACGGGGCACGAGAACCAGAGCTCAACCTACTCCTGCTGCAGGCAGCTTCTGAGGAGAACCGATGACATCATCAAACCGAGCCAGGAAGACTAGCGCAGTTGTGGTTCAGCAGGATCATGTTGCACTGCACAGACACAGACACACACACACACACACACACACACACACACACACAAACATGCACGCTTGCATGCTCAGGCCTAACTTGCTCGATCTGCTCCTGTTTTTCAGCCTGCCCTGCCGTGCGTGTCGGGCTGTGTGACCTGGCCTAGAGGGCGTGGTCAGCGCAGGCCTGCCGCTGAGTCAAAAAGCATCAGAGATCAGAAAGGCACACGTTTATGCATCCTGCCCCGACCTCGCGCAACACATATTTCACTGGAGTGCACGTTTGTTTACATCTGAAGCATAAGACTACCAACCTAACCCAATGAATCAGACATCTTAATTACCCTAGAAGTTATAATCTATCAGTAGCTGGGTGTATATAATGTATATTAATGTGTTTACTGTAACTTTTCAGCTGCTGTTCCGCTGGGCTTAGCTCTCTGTCAGCAGTGTACGTGTTCCTCTTTATTACAGGCTGTTGTATACAGTGGCCAAAACTCCTCTAAAACAGTACAGGAATGTAGAGAAATGATGAATTAAAACTGCCTCATTAGAAGAGGACAATGGGGCCTCCAACATACACACACACACAACACACACACACACACAAAGCAACTTCATAACACGAATGCACTATTCCACATATTGCCTGGGTATTTTTGACAATGTTTACCTTCAAAGTAATCTTCAAAGGATCACTGAAGTCAAGATTCTGGTTGAGCAGAAGCATCAACCACACTGAATGCCCTAAAGGCAGGCTTTCCCTGGACAGCCCACAGGCTATAACCCACCTTCTGACAAAACTAAAACAGGTAAGACACAATTACAGACTGGCAAGGAAAGTGTGGACTGGGGAAGAAAACTGGTCTCTGAGTTTTGGGTGCAAAACCCGCTTACCACACTCTCTTCCAGTAAACGGAAATAAAACTCAGGTTCAGCAAATTCTTACTGGGACTTAGACAAGAGCAGGATAAGACTGCCCACCAGACGTGTTCTGAGCAGACAACAGCAGATAATGTGGCCAAACATGCTTGCGTTTCTGAAACCTTGAAGCTAAGCCTTTAATAAATACAGATAAGATCTGATGCATAAACTCCGTTGCTAGGGCAGGCATATTTTTTTGGTTTCCAGAAAAGCAAACCTCCCATTTCCAAAGAGGACCAGGCTGAGAGGAAGTAGAACAAATGATGGTCACTGTGCCCTGATGAAATGATGCGTAGCCTGTGGCGGAACATTGTTTAAGGTGGACCGTGTGTAGGTGATCGGGTTTACCCCACGTTACACAAGTACAACCCGCGGGATCTGTGTCTAAAGTGACCACGAAAGGGCATCAAG
The DNA here is from genome assembly GCF_052324685.1 of Brachyhypopomus gauderio. Taxonomy (NCBI): domain Eukaryota; kingdom Metazoa; phylum Chordata; class Actinopteri; order Gymnotiformes; family Hypopomidae; genus Brachyhypopomus; species Brachyhypopomus gauderio. The sequence continues at coordinate 25,621,266 of NC_135216.1, forward strand.
AGAGTTAAAAGCTCCCAGAATATACCAGAAGCGGCGAAGCTCCCAGTCAGTACCTTTTAAAACCCTGTTTGGGGGGCGGGGCGATTAACAAAAGGATGCGCGTGAGTGGGTGTGCGCTCGTGACAGGGACAGGCCAGTGGTTTCGGAGCACGCGCCCTGCAAAACTCTTATTTACATTTAAGAGAAAGGAAACATATCCGCAACATGGCGATAATTCCTAGAGAATACCATCCCTCCTGCCTGGGACCCTGACCTGGGGAAAATAACCGGGAAGGGTGAACAGGGGTTGGATTAGTATTCAACTTGATTCCCTGACATGGACCATTCACCAGAATAACGATATTACCAACACTTGTTTCAGCCTTGGCCATCTTTATTATGCCAGTGGTAAAAGCAGTGATCACTATCGCATGTTTCGTGAGATCCATTTAACTAGAAATGGGTTTATTTTGTAGGGTGATTTGTCTATTCGCATGACAGCCGGTCTTGCCACGGTAATAAACTGCCGGCTGAGAATGTAAAGCCATGCTGACACCTTTCAGCCTTTGTGTGTCTCCAAAAACGCTGAGTTTACACACGCGATCTGCTCACCTTCACGCATTTGTTTCATGGTGGAAGGGAAATATTTTTATACATGTTGAACAGAGAGGAAAACCGACGTTTGATCCGTGTAGGAAATAAGATCTGTTCGTACCTGCATTGCCGTAAGATTTCGCCAGCAGCCAGCCTACACTGCCGCATATCTTGGCTCTGCTAGAATCGTACTGATCCAATGGTTTTACGTCCGGGACCACAAAAGTCTTCCTCGCAGCACTCGAGTCCACCATAGCGAGTCCAAAGACGGGCCGTGTGGATGAAGGGAGGAGAACAGCAGGAGGTGAGGTAGAAGGAGAAGTGGAATTAAACCCTCATCCTCTCATATCCCACCACATTGAGTGAAACACGGATATCGGGTGGCGTCCTCGCGGAAAATTATTATCCAGAAAAAGTGGTTTCGTGCTCATAAAATACTCCCTCTCGGTCTTCTTTACACGCATCCAAACGACAAACACACATACAAAAACGATCCCCAAAGCCTCGCGGAGCGCGGTTTCAGCTCCTTTCTAGATAATAGTTTATTTTTTGACCCCGTTTCAGAGTCCGCATCGTTCTGCGCTTGGCTGAAATGCTCGGTTGACGACTGATTTCCAGGTGCTCTACACGCATGTCACTCAAGCGCCCACCATCCAATGAGATGGCAGTATACGTGTCAACGCGTGTGTAGGGGCGGGACTAGCCCGCCCAGAGTGACTAGCAGGTAGAGAAGTGTTTCCCCTGTCGAAACAGGTGCAGTATCGGGGCAATTGGGTTGAAAAAGTAACATCTTATCTTGAAATGAACGGAATTAAAATAGTTAGAGAGTGAGCGGTCACACCGCCAGAGTTTTTATGATGACTTTGTGTCAGACATACAAGGCACATATGTTCATAATGTATAATTACGCCATATGAATATATAATCCAGGACTTTGTTTTCGGAGTCAGATAAATTTCTTCTGCTCTTGTCATATTTTGGGAAGAACGTAGGCTGGCTTACAAAACGTATATTGATTTCAGACGATTAAATGTGTTGAATCGGTCCCACGTACTTTGTGGTAACCCTACAAGCACACGACCTAACTAACCTTTTGAATTGTAATAACACTTGAACTCGGTGTAATTGTGACCGTAGTACAACTTTGCATGTAATGTTTGAGAAGTATTTCGAAAAACTGTTCCGAGTTTAACGTTAAATGTGATTAACTGCATATGAAAAATAATGTCTTGCCGTAAAACAACTTCACAATTGCGGAAAAAAGTAAGCGGCTACTTACCCATTACCGTAATTTATACTCAGCGAGTGATGAACATTAACCAACGAAAACTAACGAGCCCACAACTCCGTCCTGATTGCCCTAGAAGGTCGGAGACTAATTCCCAAATGTACCAGCACTTTAACTACGACTGGGTCACTAACTACAGTTATGGGAGAACATGACATTTGTGTTCATTGTTTAGATTTGAGTATTTAGAGTGTAATATTCATCAATACATTACTGGTGAAGTGTAGTCAAGAAACAACGTGTTTTCAAAGTATATTTTCATTATCAAAATGACATTTTCATATGAATGACAGTTTTTAAAAAGGCATTACTCTTGACATCAATCCTACAAGGCCTAGCGTACACACGCGTGTGTATTCCACCCCCTCCGTGATCAAGCTCTGCCACCGCTTTACTGTGCTGAAGATCTTGTCCAAAACCAAGTGAGCTTGTTAATGTAGCAGTAGTTAATGTCTTACATCAGCAGAGTAACAAACAAGATCTTAAAATTTTACTTTTACAATTCTGTGTGAAATTCTTAACAGCAACCTGTTTGAACTGTGAATGTGGGAAAGAGCGACCTCTTGTGTTCTGAACTGGTAATGCTGGACACCAGCAATTATGAAAGTGAGAATCTTTAACTTGAAGAGTACAAAGTCCACAAGGGCTTAACTAATTCAAATCAGCAATTTGCAAATTTTTTTTTTTTTGCAAATATCCTCCGTTTCCAGATAGTGGATTCCAGCCCCCGTGAACCTTCACTCGTCCTTCAGGCCTCCGAACACAGCGGTGGGGACCGTCTTCTGCTCCAACTGTACCTCTGTTTAAAACCAAAACACACTGGTTAGAGCCGCTCAGGTTTAGTAAACACGCATTTACCAGCCCTCGCAGGACGACTCACCGTCTGGTTCTTCGTCCCCATCTTCCTCTTCATCTTCATCATCAATGTTAATTTCATCTGGGTTGGCTTGTTTGGCCAGTTCGGCCAGTTCGCTGCGAGAAGCGTCACTCCTACCCAGAAATTAAACACACCGTCATGGTACAGAAAAGGCACGAGTGTCTCTCTAGAAGCTACGTGTACTTAATGAACACTCAGGGTGGATCACGAGAGACACTCTAGCCTTTGAAACCCGCGCAGGACACGGAGACGAGTGTTGTGTTTATCGGACCTGACGAAGAGGATCTTGTCTTTGGGTTTGTCCTGCTCGGCTTCCATAGCAAGCTGCTGGGCCCTCTGTTCCAACATCTTCATGTCGTCCACACCACTCTGGCCTGGGGCGAGGTCCGACACTGATGGACAGGGACACGGTGACACAGACGGGCAGAGAGACAAACGGGCAGACATTAGTCCTCATTACAGACTGACAAGGACACGTGTCCCAGTCCCAGAGCACTGTAGCCCTGCACACTCATTCTGAACTGGTGGAACGAGAGGGTTGGCGTGGCGACGGGTTGGCGTGGCGACAGGCCGGCTCACCTGTTCCCGTGGCGCTGCCGGTGGCCTTGAGCATCTGGGAGGACATGAAGTTGACCTGCGTGTTGTAGGTCGCCTGGACGCTACGCTTGATGCGCAGCATCTCACGGATGGTGTCCTCGTTCCCGTGACGGATCTCAAACTCCTTCCACGTCTGCCAGAAGTTGGCCGTCAGCTGGGGAGAAAGAGCGGAGAGCTCAGCCTTAACCCGCTGCTGTGCGGGACAGAGGTGGGGTCACGGCGGGGAGCCTCACCCGCGGGTCACACATCTGGGAGCAGTAGCAGTAGATGGCCCTCGCTCGGTCGATCTCACCCAGCTTGCTCTCCAGGTCGGCGAAGCGCAGACACATGTCTCTGGCGTGCTGATCTGGGAGGACCTGCAGGACAAACAGAGCCTCGGTGAAACTCTACAGTCACCAAACATCCAACCAAATCCTCCTTTATGGCAGATGGTCTTAAAACGGAGGGTTATTTGGGTCTGTCTGCAGCCAGAATATGCACTCCTGTCTCTCGTGCTCAGAACCACAGCTCTGGAGCATCACCATACCTCGATGGCTTTCTGGTAGATGGACCTGGTGTGGGTGACCCCGTAGATCTCCGCGGCCCTCTTTATGTAGATGTTGAACATGTAAAGGCGTTCCTCAGCCTCCACAGCCTGCGTGGCTCGCTCGTACACGGCCATGGCGTGTCTGGCCAGGCCAAACTCCTCCTCCAGTTTGGCATACAGCAGGTAGATAGCTGGTTAGCACAACACGAGACACAAAATTAAAAACTGAACGCAGCCCGTGAGACTTCGGTGAGAAGTGGCACTCAAGAAGCAGCTTAACATAGAGAAAAGGTGGCGTAATCAGCTTTGTCTGCTAAACATCCTGCTAAAATATCTGGACTGAACAGAGATCATGAGTCATAATTAATTTTAAGACACTAAAAACTTCTTTATGAGGTTAATATGATCTTGGCCGACTTATGGCCAAACCTTACTTTTGGCAAACTTGGCCGGGCACCCGTCCAGAGCCTGCTCAAACAGGTCCCTCGCTCTCTCCAGCTTCTTGCCTCCGTAGCGGTCGATGAACTTGGTGAGGTACGTGTTCCAGATGTCGTAGACGTTGGGCCACCTGAAGAGCGCAATTCCACGCTCGTAGGCCTGAAAACGCACCAAAGGCGAATCATTCACTCAAACGACACGCCAACCAAGAAATCAAACAGAATATCATCTGCAGTAACTACAGGTTCAGACTTGAGTCTTACCTTGAAGCTCTCCTCAAAGTAATCGTGTTCTTCAAGGAACATGGCGTAGTTAATGATGATCTGAGGCGTGGCGATGCGGAGATCGATAATGCGGTCGTACACCGCCTTTGTGGACTGCAAGGGGAGAACGCGCAGAATATCAAAATATCAATCAAAAACAAAAGTTAAAGTTTTTCAAACACGAAACATTTTTTTTCCCGGTATTTAAACGATACCTGGAATGTGCCAAGACTCTCCTCCAGATCTGCTAGCATAGACCAAACCTTCAGTGACTTGTACACCCGGTTCTGCACTGGTTCTGAGGAGTCGAAGTACTCCGCCTTCCTCGACGGGATCGCGGTGGCTTTCTGCGGAAGGAGAGGATGTGTTAGTGAACCAATAATAACTTGCGCACAACCACGGATCACCCACATCTGCGAGACCCCGTGGGCAGGCGTGGGAGCCTTCAGCGTCCCTCACCCTGAGGATGCGCAGTGCCTGGTCATAGTTCTCGTGCCGCAGTTCCATCTCTCCATATTCACACCACACCGCTGACAGGTCGTCCACCTGCTTGTAGTTCACCTTGGTGGCTTTCTCGAAGATAGTGCGGGCCTTGGAGAAGCACAGAGCAGCATGTTTATGGTGCCGTGAAGACGGAGAAAAAGAAAACACGACACGCGAAGGACACTGAAAAACATGTTTGGTTCTCACGTCATCCAGCTGCTGGTTGTCCTCGTAGAACCTGGCGAAGGCCACCCAGAGGCAGTGGGGCTTCCCCGTGGCCTTGATGGGGTCCACCGTCTGCACCGCCTCTGTGTAGGTGTTGATTATCTGTACAAGGGCGCACACGCACACACACACACAGGTTTTTATTCGAACAGGTGTTGCCATAAAACAAGGCAATTGACAAGATTACAGGATCGAAGGGTCAGCGTGTGGACGCACCTGTCGAGGGACGCCGTCGTAAAGCTTGACCCTCTTGTGCCACTCGTGAACGTTGTGGGGGTTCTGACGCAGCAACACGCTGTTGAGCAAGAGCGGCCGGCGTGTGATGAGCTGCTCGAACCGAGCCAGCCGCAACTCCAGGTCGATGTCATCTACAGAGGGGGGAGGGGTCAGACATTCGGTCAGGGCCGCTCGGCCGTTTACCCTCCCGACGCGAGACGGGTTTCGTCTCCCGGGACACTCTTACCGTCTTCGTCATTTCCCATCTCGGATGTGGTGTCCATTTTGGCAGCGATCATGCTCTCCTCGAACTGGGCGTAGCTGTCGAACACCTGCGTGAAGTCCCGCACGGTGACCACCGTCTGGATGGCCTCCTCATACACGTCCCGCGCCTTACGACAAATGCGTCAGAAGTCAGAGGGCCGAGATGACTGAGACTAGTGGTGGCGTAGAGGGAGGGATGGTGGCGTAGAGGGAGGGGTGGTGGTGGTGGCGTAGAGGGAGGGGTGGTGGTGGTGGCGTAGAGGGAGGGGTGGTGGCGTAGAGGGAGGGGTGGTGGTGTAGAGGGTGGGGTGGTGGTGTAGAGGGAGGGATGGTGGCGTAGAGGGTGGGGTGGTGGTGTAGAAGGTGGGGTGGTGGTGGTGGTGTAGAGGGAGGGGTGGTGGTGGTGGTGTAGAGGGAGGGATGGTGGCGTAAAGGGTGGGGTGGTGGTGGTGGTGGTGTAGAGGGAGGGGTGGTGGTGGTGGTGTAGAAGGTGGGGTGGTGGTGGTGGTGTAGAGGGAGGGGTGGTGGTGGTGTAGAGGGAGGGGTGGTGGTGTAGAGGGAGGGGTGGTGTAGAGGGTGGTGGTGGTGGTGTAGAGGGTGGTGGTGGTGGTGGTGGTGTAGAGGGAGGGGTGGTGGTGGTGGTGTAGAGGGAGGGGTGGTGGTGGTGGTGTAGAGGGTGGGGTGGTGGTGGTGGTGTAGAGGGTGGGGTGGTGTAGAGGGAGGGGTGGTGGTGGTGGTGTAGAGGGTGGGGTGGTGGTGGCGTACCTTCTCAAAGTGGCCGCTGCGGATGTAGTAATCGGCCAAGGAGCACCACAGCTTGCCCAGCTGGTCGGTGAAGCGTGTGAGGCCGCCCCGTATGATGGCGCCCACGTTCAGCGAGCTCACCTTGTCCGGGTTCTGAGAGATGAGGTCACACAGCTCGTGCCAGAGCTGCGGGGGGGGGGGGAGTCGGTGTCTTAGCTCAGCACAAATCAAAGCTAATATGGTTGCGTTCATTATCAGTTAAACTCTTGGTCAAGCACACGTACGAGCTGACGGCTCGATACAGGAACAGGACGCACAAGCACCAAAAACACACGCCGACCTGGTAGTTCGACTTTCCCTCCTTTGAGACGAAGTTTTCGTCGTTGACCACAGCCGCCAAGCGCAGCGCGGCCTCGTCCAGACGGCCGACGGAGCGCAGGTAATCGATGTACTCCTCCGCGTTCTCTGGAGAAAGCTGCCCGGTACACAGAGAGCACAGAAGGACCATGAGACAGTTCTGGGTGTTGCACTTTTGAGAGGACATCCAGACATCCGTTATAACGCTCGACTCTTTATTATTGTTGTTTATCAATTCCTACCTCAGATATCACGAATCATAGATAAACGAAATGCAACCCTTACCTTGAGGTACCTGCGGTAAACGCGGATGGCGGTCTCGGGGAGGGGTAAGTTGCGAGCGAAGCTGAGGTACAGGGGCCAGATGCGGGTGTGCTGGGTGATGGGCAGAGCCCTGAGCGCCCGGTCAAAGGTGCGACGGCTCCTCGTGATTTTGCGCTGGGATACTATGAACTGACAGTAATCCAGCCATATCCTCGGCATCTGAAAGTTAAAACAGCAATATTTAGATACTGAGAGCCCAGCTGTTATTAGGATACAGAAAGCATTTAAGTATACAAAGCAAAATGACTGAAAGTCTTGTGAACAATGCTCATTCATCATTAACACCTGCAGTGGCTAATAAATAATTGACAGTTTTCTACACTATTTTACCTTATGCATGAACACCAGCGCTCTCTCATGACAGTTGTTCACCTCTTCATACACTGGATCCGTTATGCATTTCCCTTTAACCTGCTTCCTTCTCTCCCTCAGATAGTTGTACCACAATTTGTAACTGTGTAATGACGGGCACAGAGGAAAAAGGAGGTTTAAGATCATGATCTCTGACCCAGCACAGAGGAGCAGGGCAGCCCCACAACACACACACTAAACACACACTACACACACACCAACCCAAACACACAAACCCACACACCAACCCAAACACACAAACCCACACACAAACTCACACACCAACACACACACCTGCCAGGCAGCTCCTTCAGAGCTCGCTCGTAGATCATGTTCAGCACGGACTTGGCTCCATTTTGTTTGTGCTCGATGTAGCGCATCCAGCACTTGACGGAATACGGGTTCCGGATGATCTCTTCCTCGTAGGGCAGGTCGTCTTCCTCCTGACAGGACAGAGTGAAGGGTTAGTGGACATGGTCAACACTACTGCGTGTCTCTGGTCAGTTAGCGCCCCGTGCTAACCGTGTTAGCCTTGCCGCCTTAACCTCGAGCAGGCCGCGTGAACACCGTCCACGCAGTGTGAATATGTTAGGAGTCGTGACACGTACAAACACCACGTGTGGTTTGGCGTTGAGGACGGGCATGTTGTCCTTCTTCTCTCGGCTCAGTGTGGTGAAATAAACCGAACAAAGCGACGCAGGCGAGACGCCACCGGACGCGTTATGGACGAACTCTTAGCCCCGCCCCCCAGAGGTTTCCTCTACTGCTATTGGCTACCGCGCACGTTTACTTCTTCGTGTAACGGACTCACATCCGTGTTTGTAGCCACAGCAGTGGTGCGTGCTGCCCCCTGATGGACACTCACATTCACGTCCCATTTCAGATTATGCTTCAAAAACATAGATAAGAAACAATACACATTTTCATTTTATCGTTCATGTGTTTTATAGTAGTTATGAGTGGAATGGAATGCTAGTAGCATATTACCCCTCCCTCCAAAAAATGTGCACATTGAAATAAATCTTCAAGCATCTCAGTAGATCTGTAACAAAATGCACCGAGGGGTCTGCTCATCGTATCACTGACAGGGTAGTTTCTGTGCAGAAATTAATAAACCTTTTCACTTTAGTTGAACTTGCCAGAGAATATCGTTCTGAATTAAAAGTTGCCTTATAAAATACTTATTTTATTTCTTATGTCTTATGTTTAGTGCAATCGTAGGCGTGGCCCATTCCTGTAATGACACAAGTTAAAAAAAAAACCCGCATTTGTCTCTGTCCAGCTCAATTCTCCAATTAACTGACGAATGTTAAAACAGAAACCCTGCACCAGTGCTTTAGCCATGGAAATGACTTTACCTACACTATCTACAGGTAATGTATCTTTCCATGTTGTAGCCATGGAAATGACATTTTCCCCCTTAATCTCATTATCTACAGATACTCTCAAATTCGGGAGAATAAAAATGGCATAATTTTTACAACACAACAGGCCTTGCCATACCAGTACCATACAGTATGAAATCTGATCGTCAATGTGCAGCTAATTGCGTTTTTAATTATTGATCCGTTTCCAATTTTTAAAAAATCATTTATTTTATTTTTAACCTATTCTTTTGAATTACTTAAGTAATTGAGTACAGTTAACAAATAAGTAGAGAGGATGACTTTGCAAGTCAAATTTCTTGACGAGTGAGCTTTTATAATGCAGGAGAAAGTGTGCCACCTAGTGGACATATTTTCACTTTCACTTGTTTGTCAAAAAGTGAAGTAGTACTTACTGGTCACCGGGCTTGTGGCTTTGAACACTGATCATGACTTTGAAACACTGATCAAGATCTGTTGCTGTTTCATTAAAAAAAATTATAATGCCATATAAAAGAAGACATTCTACTTTGAGGTGTTGCTTAAAAGTGGTGATCTGCAGATGATTAAGGAACGGAGCTATACGCACATATACCCACAGAGTGCTCAATTCAGGCAGATTATGCTCAGGTTGACACTGTGGTAGAAATCTGGAAATAAAACTCAGGACTATTTTGGTCTTGTGTACTTTATTGTAAACTCTTTGCAAGGAGGATTAAAGTCTCACACACAGTAATGTTGAGTGAAGGAGTCTTAGACTAAGATATTTATACACAGTAAGAGTGTAAGGTTGATAGATATATTAACCTACCTTGATCATCTCAGAATGTTGTATTTGTCCCCTCACAGGACACTGGATTATTAAAATTGAGCCATACGTGCTTAATTCTTTCACAGAATGGAAGAGCTAATAAGTTGAGGCGAGCCCCAGATTGGACCACACTCCTGTTTCATCCGCACACTCACCATGCAAGCACCACACCCGCACGCACTCGACACACAAACACCACCACACAGGCACACACTCGCCACACAAACACCACCACATCCGCACAGCACTCCACTGATGAGAAATGGCCGTTAACAAAACAACGCAATGTTATAAAAAGCTCCAGTCTCAAATGAGAATGATATGAGGAAGTTTTTAAACTGGGTTTACGCACAATGCGTTAAGAGACCTGTCCAATGCTTTCCACTTAATCCCAGATTAAAACCACTTAACCCTGCACAGCGGAGGGAGGTGGACTTTATTACAAGCGGATCCTACCTTTCGAGTGTTAAAAGATGAGTGCTTCTGCACTTCTGGCAGCACCTGAGGTTGACTGTTGTGGGTAAAGGTCAAGGGGTAAGACATGAACTCTCAGTGACTTCAAGGTCACATGGCCCAAAGTAAGCACTATAGATTTTATCGAACTGACCACAATTTAAGACGTGCTGCTTCACATGTCAAACCTAGAGGAGTCAGTTCTTTGGAAAAACTCTGGTCATGTTTCAAATTTTTTGATTGCCAAATACTTCTGACTTCTGCAGAATATATGAAACAGTCAGAGGCTGCACGCTTGAAAACAAGTTCTGCTTCTGAAGTCTGGAGAGACACGGGAACCCGTCATGGTAAAGTATATGGCATATTTATTAGCAAGCTTTTGCAGACAGATAAACAAAGAAACACCCAAGTAAATGACACGTGTTAGAACTAAAAGAAAGTGCACAAGTTTAGAATAAGGGTAACTCAGAGAGAAAGCCCTTCACACCATCACCACATCTTACCGAACTCAGGAAACGGCACACGACGACCACAAATAAAACAACGTTTAAAAAGAGAATGGAGGTGGTGGTGACATGCCCTCGCTGTCATCGTGACAACCAGCCGCCGTCAGCCACGTACCGTTAGCTGGGTACGCTACACCGATAACGAACCTCTGCTCTCACAATGTTCTAAAAAGTGCAGACACCTCATCTACGCAGCTGAATATACTGTATGGGTAAAATTACAACAAGACATTAAAGGAAAAGGTCAAAAAACAGAACAAAAATCACAGTCACCAGTGGCAGTAACTGACATACAGTGTATTGGGGATCCAGTGTGCATGACTACAGAACCTCCCATACACCCACTGTCAGGTGTCTGGGAGGAAGTGACCTGTCCAGAGGGGGACGACATCCGGCAGTTCATCAACGTACTGGCGAGACGGGCCGTACTGTTCTGGGATCAGCTTCAATTACCATCATTTTTAAATTAATTAAATAGCACAAATGTATATGTACACACCTTTTCCTCAGAAGTTTAAAACAAGAAAACTCTAAAAGACAGTGAATCATCAGTAACTTCGTGACGATTAAACGTGTTTACTGGCTTTCCTCCGAGACCCGTAGGTTAACTGCGGAGCATCAGACATCGGAGAGACCGTCCGCGTTCACAGCACCTCCACGTCTACGCAGACTCGGGCTGCTCCAGCGTCTTCAGATCGTTCAGAAAGCTGTTTGGAGTGAGGATGTGGGACGAACCTACAAGCAGATTTCACAGAAAAGGTCTTAGGAAAGAGACACCTTTGTACAATTCAAACGACAGCTACATCTGAAACACATTCATTTGAAGTAATCGGTAGGAACGGCGCAACCCACCAATCAGGACCTCCCATTTGCCGTCAGTGGCGCGGGTGACCTCGTATGCCGAGCGCATCTCGGAGTACGTCACGCCACCGATGACGAAGATGATGAGGCGAGGGCCGGAGCGGTACTCGGCCGCCGCCTTGTTCTTGTGCCATTGGCCGAACCGCGCACTGCTGGGATAACACACAGCACCAGTTAGACCAGTACCAGCTAGAACCGGTGAAATTTTTTTTTGTTGTATTTTTATTTTATTTTGTGTAGTTTTCTGTACATACAAAAAAAAAAAGGCATGGAACTACTGAATCTCTAAGGCAACGTCCAGTGGAGAAAAACAAGGGTCATTTTTACTGAATCTGGAATATTCCAAGAATTCTGCTTTAACTGCAGGACGGGGGCGGGGCAAACATACAGATCTAACGCCACCTGCCAATCAGAAACTCTCCTGCCTGACTACGGTAATAACAGGTGAGGTGTGTCCACACACGATGGCTTGAGGCTGGGGTGGGACGGTTAAGGTAAGCCCTACCTCACGGCGGTCTGGGTGGTGGCGATGGGGGCGGGGTCAGAGAGGAACGGCCACTGCTTCTTGTCCAGCTTGTCCTCGATGATGTTCTGCATAAGTGAGAGGATCAGAAGCGAGAGGATCAGAACCGGCCTGGCTCCGGGTACGACCGAAAACACGAGCGGCGCCCGCCTACCTCCATGACGTCTTTGATGACGGGGCTCCAGCGGGAGAGCTGGTACGTGGTCTCCGTTCGCTCCTTCCGGTCGGGGAGAGTCTTGCCCGCGTTTGCCCCCTGCAACACAGGACAGGGATGGGTCAGCCGAGTGGGCGGCGGCTCCGAAGGCGGGGGGCGGGGCAGGGGGGGCGGAGACTCACCCCGGTGATGATGGGGCAGCCCAGGTGCTGCATGTTGGTGATGATATGGCTGTCCTGCTGAACGTTGGCGTGCTGTATGAGCTTTGTGAGGTTCTCTTCACCGATACCTAGCAGGACACATCATATAGAAGTGACACATGAGCGTCATTAGTAAAAGGAAGTAGGGTGGGTCCACACCATCTCTCTCTCTCTCGGAGGGATCTTAATTTAGCTTGTGCACCAAAACAAAGCTCTTTTCAGCTCATAACCTTACAACAGAGTTCACCACCACATGATAACTCACCATTTAACTACAAAGCTGTTCATTACAAGGGGATCTTTTTTTCCCCCATATATCATATATCAGTCGATATACCAGATAGACCTAGACAGAAGCTATGCACCACGATCACCACGTCCGCCGCCGTACGGTCGCACGCTCTCGCCATGGCGAACCGTCGGTGGAGGGTGGAGGGCACACACCCTTTTTCTTGTGGAAGATGTACAGCAGGATGATGCGGATCTTGTCGTAGGGCTGGATGTCGGCGTTGAGGAGCACAGGGACGATGCTCTTCATGGGGTCTTTGAGGGGTTGTCCCTCAGCATCGGAGCCCATCGCCAGGTCCTGCACACACAAGCTCCTCTTCATCAGCAAACCCAAGGCCCCCCCCCACACACACACACACACACCTCTAAACCACAGCGTAGGCACGTCAACCATGTCCGCTTTGGAGACACACCAAGATATTAAGATTACAACGTTATATTCTCCTGCTATACAAGTAACATTCCTGCAAATTAGATGTAATCTGGAGAGACCGGCACGTTTTCTTCTCATGCTCAAATCGGCGAATGAAAGGGACACTAACAGCACGCACAGGACACACACACCCACCCACACTCACCCATCTGGAACACATATGGAACTATGGAAAATAACACAAGGACACTGAACACTGTGTCTCAAATTCCTTTCCGCTTTTCTGCTCTGGCAGTATTTTCTTCGGAGAACAATAAAGCAATAAAGTAAATAAACCAGCTGCTGTTGTGGTTTTAAACAGGAGGAAAAAAAATTGCAGCTAGGAGAAGCAAGAACACATGGGGAACATTAACACACACACACACACACACACACACACACACGACACACCTTAATGGTATATACAGGGACATATGTTGGCACAGAACATATGAAGTCATGATAGTACAATAGATGTATAGACATAAATGTCACAACCTGTTCAGCCAGTGCTGAAATGTGTTTGTTTTTTTTAACCCGAGATCCTTTACAGCTCGACGGCCTAGGACAGGGGAGCTCACCTGCTCCACCTCACAGAGCTTCTCCAGAGAGGCCTTGAACTTCTTCATGCAGGCGTCGGCCAGGTTCAGGTGGGTGGAATACTGAAAAAACCAAATGTGCAAATGTCACGACACGTCACATTCAGTCTCCGGCCAAGAGGGGGCGCTGCGGTGGCCGGTGATGCGGGCCACACCAGGACTGACCAGGCTCAGTTCCTTCTGGTACTGGGGCATCTTCTTCAGCATCTGAGACAGGTCCTTGATGTTGGCCTAAGAAAACAGAGGTCACATTACCGTGGATCAACTCCAGGAGCAAAGGTCAGTTGAAGGCAGCGCTGAATCAATCACTTTTTTTTTTGGAGTTTCCACTAGACGCAGTAAACAGTATTTTAATGATTTTTATGACACTTTATGATTATACGGCAACATCACTGGTGTCCACAGGTCCAGTGACTCCTGAAGCGTCTTCCACTCGTCTGCTTTCTCTCCATCACACCCTGAAACCCTGAGTGAGCACAACCCACACCGCCAACCCACCTTGTCCGTGCTCATCCTCTTGCTCTCGCAGAAGGTCCGCAGGAGTTCCGTCACTTTCCTGCAAGAGACGGGGGGGGGGCACAGGTGTGAGACGGGCTAGCCGAGTCTAAAGGGGGCGTGTCCGAGACGAGGGGAGGGAGGGGCGGGACTCTTACTTGGTCACGTCGGCTATGTGCATGTGTCTGAGCTGCACCCACAGCTCATCGTCTTCGTCCAGCAGAACCTCCTTCTTCTTGCTGTCGCCAAGCCCGGATGTCTCGTACCTGTACACAGAGGTGGGATAGAATAAGGGGGCGGGGCCTATAAGGCACACCTACCACTTCATGAGGCTAAAAAAGAAATACTCATGATGCTGCATTGAATCTGAAAGTAACAACACTGCAACTGGAGGGAGAGCGAACACATCGTATGTTGCCAGAGAGCAGAAAACCCCTCACGTGTAGATGTCGTGATCGACCTGCAGCAGGTCATAGACCATAGCCTGGAAGGTGAGCTCGTGAAGCAGGGGGGAGATGGGGTCAAAGCCGCGGTCCACAATCAGCAGCTGGGAGCGAGCTTTGTCCGCGCCCTGCAGGCCAATCACAGAGCAGCGCGTTAACACCCGTGTCCGAGAAGCTCCGCCCACACCTACATCCGAGAGCCCACTCACACGTGTTCAACTAAACTGAAACTATGGGGGGAAAAAAAAAGTGGATATGGAAAAGGACTTCAAATCTGAGAGCGCTGCATTGGTAAGAGAAACGCAGGCTTGTAAATACTGCATCCTCACCCATGGCTAAGCTGTCAGGCATTACTGCTGACAAACAGGTTTCAGCAGATGTATACTGGCTTGTGTGCCAGGGATTTGCTTTCTTTATTCAAGAACTAGCTGAATGGGGAATAACAGCACACTCTGCATGCGTTCACAAAAACAGATCGTTACTGACAACACAGAAGACAGCAAGGAAGTAGCGGCATGATAAAGATCAGACCGAGGAGTAAACACCCGTTTAGATACCCACCTCCAGCTCAGGGAGAGATCAGCTGAGAGAAACAAAGAGATGAACTTGAGACAACGAGAGAAAAGGAGAGAAATATCAGTCCAGAAGAGCGTTAAAGGCACAGAGGGCGTGTTAGAATAGAGCAAACAAAGAGATATGAAGAAAAAGTCTAGTTTAAAGAGATTTAAAACGATGAAAGAAATACTCTGGATAGCAGTAAAGGCTAAAATTGGATGAAGTGTTGTTGTCAGCCATGAGCTTGATCAACTCGCCCTCTCAATGGTCACCTGAGACCAACGTACCTGACATGATCCAAACACCAGTTGTCAATCACCGCTCACTCCCCTATATCAGGCTGCCCAAGTACAGGCCTGGTCATCTATAACTGCACTGCTATGTGTAAGCCTTACCTCCCCCATACTGGGGTTGTCTGCCTTATGTGCGTTCAAGCGATCCAGCACCAACTCTGCCAGGGCACAATTCTCCTTGGGACCCCTGAGAAAGAGAAGATGCATCTTCACTTTATGTCCAAGGTAGAAGAGATCTCCAGCTAGAAGATCCAACAAAGGAACCACCCAAAAAAGTCCATGTGCAAGTGGAGACAGAGGTGGAGTGAAAGAGATGGAGGTAGAGCAGAGGGCGGGGCCGGCATTGGGGAGGGCTCACGTGCCCCACCCTCTCCAGCACCGGGCCCCGCCCTTTGAGGGTGGATACGTACTGGCGGTAGCGAATGGCGGGGTACTCCTTCAACGTGTCGCACAGAGTGGCAATCTGCTCAGCCACAGCCTCCATCATTTTGGTCTGCTCGTCCAGGTTGGTCCTGGAGGGGCTGTAGAACGCGTGGAGAGAGCTCGGGCTGTCCAGCGAGAACACCTGCAACGGGGTAGACACACCGCAACAACGTCCCAACAACGTCCCAACAACGTGACTGGTGATGGTGGTCAACTATACAGGCTCTTTTGCCTTACACACTTTAGAGTTTACAAATCTCAGCACACTGAAATCTTAAATCTAAAAGTCAAAATGTAATCAAATTCAAAAACAAAATGCATCCAAACCTGAGACTCGTAGGGTAGGAAGGCCACGTTAATCTCCTTCAGTGTTTTGATTGCCCTAGCGACTTTTGACCTTGCAATCTCAGCGAAGAGACCATCTGGGCAACCTGCAGATCAGACAACATCAGCACATGGCATAAAACATAGCGGTCAGACACCCAGCCACAGCTAATGGCCTGAATGGCTTAGGTGCAAACACAGCATTTAGTGCAACAGCAATTTCAAATAACTTGTCATTAACCTTTTATTTAACCACACAGCTCACCAAGAACATATTTCTTATTTACACATTCAGAGTTCATGTAACAAATATGGATTTCAAGCAAGCTGCATGGAGTATTGGGTATAAAGCATTAAAATGCATTAAAACATTAAAATTACAGGTTTGACTTAAATGACTTACTGTCTGTAAAGAAGATGTGTGCGGCCTTGTATGTGAAGGCTGAATCTTTGAAGTCATTGATCACTGCACTGACTGACTGGATGGAGAAATGTAGAGAAATTTAAGCATAATTTAACTGATAGCAAGATTAATATTGCTTCTTAATGAAGGGTGCCTACCTTTGGCACAGGGGAGATGAGGTATATGGCCTCCAGACTGTAGATGGGCTCCCTACGTTTGTTAACATCCTCCACGACTAAAATTAAAACAGCACAACGATTCTCCTCATCAGCCCAGGCCATAACCACTCCGATTAAATCACCATAATCCTCTTAAAAGGTAATTATGTCTTATCGTGACATGATTTCAAAAGTATTAATGGTAGTACAGGTGCACGGGTTTTAATCAGAGGGCATGAGTGTAAATGCTAAACTAAGACGCAAGGTTACTTCTACATTAGTATAAACAACTGCCAAGTTACAGTTGCTGGACGTTCGGCTTCACCCAGAGTCATTTTGATCCGTGGACCACCAAACAAGAGGGGGAAGAACCACTCATCAAGAATTTACTCACTGGTAACGCCTTCCGCCATGATGTCCGACATCTTACAGCACGAGGACAGGATCCGCATACCGATCTGATCGACAATAAGCACCTGGGGAAAAAAAGAGATGTTTAATGCAGACACTTAAACAGGGGGGGGGGGGGGGTTGTTATTATTGACCTTTAGTCCAGATTGTTGTTGAGTATGAAGCAGCTTCAAAGTCAAACTCACCTTCCACTCCCCATCTTTCTTCACACTCTTCAGGACTCCATTGATTATTTCTAACAGAAAAAGAAAAGATAAAACAGGAAATGCACGATACATGAAAGCATGTTTTAAAGATGTAGATGAAAGCATGTAGTCAAAGATGTGTTCTGCCGTTGAACACTTTGTAAACGTTCAGATTTTGGTCATTTAGATTTGGGTGCATAAATGCATATTAGCAAACACATTACAGTACGTTTATGTTGGCCAAACCAGTCGTTTCAGAACAGGCTATAACTGGTGACTAGGCACATTTTATATTTCTAAGCCCATGCGAGTAAAGAAGTGACCCCTGTCATTAAATCTCAGGTTGAAACGGCCTAACAAGTCTGTTTTAATGAACACGTTTCTGTGTATCCAGCAAAGGCAGCCCTAATCAGACCTCCAGAAGAGTCCTGGCTTGTCAGACATCCTTGAGTGTAATCGTCTAAGAACTATTGGTTTGTGTGATCCAGTCAGTGGGTGGACACGATCTACCGTGAGGTGGATCACAAGACTTCCACCAGTTACCAGTTAAGAGAACCGCCAACACTGACATTTAAGAAAAATAACGCCATCAACCAACGAATGTGGATAATAAAACCCTGTTGTTCATATCGTGCTGCGGTGATTTGGAAGAAGGCAGCTGGCCAAATAAGAGGACCACGGTCTCCCCAAAACTCACACGGAAGTTTTACCAACTCTCTAGCTAGCTACTTTTAAAACGACGTATTTCTCGAAATGGCTTCTCTGTTTACTCGTAAAAATGTTTAAACAAACTTTAAAAAGTCAGTAAACAAGGCTTCAAGTATTTAAAAGTTACAGAACGTATGCTTTTATAAATAATTTCGACATAAAAAGCCACTTACTCTCTCCCACAACTGATTTGAGTCCACTCGGAGCCATTTTGACACTTCCGTGTTGTCAAATTTGCACAACTGTGTGAACGCAGCTCCCTAAATATCAACGGCGCTAGTGCAGCGCTTTCTCTTCAAAATAAAAGGTTGAATACGTGAACGGTGTGATCCGCAATTAACGCCAGGTTTAAAATAGATGTGGGCTAACAGAGTATTATTATAATACGCATATTATTTATGCTAACGTGTATAAAACTTAATAAATTCACAAAACCACCAACTAAGTTTGGAATGTTTACCACAGAGGCTCATCTTAACATAAACTTTAGGGTTCTACTGCTCACTTACTGTCCGAGTTAGCTAAATCACACCGAATAATACGAGAATTTAAATTGAGCTGAAAGGGCAAAATGATTTTAGGAGTTTGACCTGACCCATTTTAATTTATATTGTGTTTAATGCTCAGACAGAATAACTGACAAATATATTTAATAAGTGTTGGTTGGAGATTAACCAGACTTTTACTGCACATTATGATTATAGGGCTTGAGCCCTATATTGTTATTCCTTTTTTTCATTTTCTCCAAATTTCTGCGATTAATCCGGCCCGAACCGCTTAACGTACAGACTCCGTTCGAACTGCGTTTCGAAGGTCTCGGCTCTGTGTGGTGTGCTATCCGTTTTTGGAGTCGATTAGAGTTATAGATTTTAATAGAATTGAGTTTAAAAATGAAAAAATCCCTATATTAAAATGAATGGTGGAATGTTCAGAATTTCAAATCTTAACAGCCAGTTAGAGTGTGAGCTGGCATGAAAAATGATCAAAACTTTCGTGGCTAAACTGCTGTAAAATCCTTACACCTTGACCTAGAAGCTCCATTTAAATTTTAAATGGGAGAGAAACTTGTCCTCTCTGGCACGCCGAGATATCTAATCATTTGATCAATTAGTTTTAGAGGTATGAGCATTTGTTTGGCACTAGACACAGAAAATTGCCCCATTGGCCCCCATATAAATGTATGAGAATCAGAATCAGCTTTGTTGAGATTTTTGTGTGTTTTTAACTTGTCATAAATCAGTCATTTTTGGGTCAAACCACACCAAAATATATCACAATCATCATCAAGGGGTCCTCTCTCACACAATCTCTTCGGTGAAGCGATAAGTTAAATGGGTCCCGAACTACGACCGTTTGTTCGGAGGGTGCAAATCACATAAAACAAGGCTCCTCCACTCAGAGTGGCAGAGACAGAGTGTCAGTTATTTTTGAATGTCTCTCCCCCTCCCCCACACACGCACACGCACGCGCACACACCTGCATCTCTCTCATACCCACACCACACAGATGGAGCAGATGGAGCAGAGGGGCAGATGAGGGAGAGGGGAAAATGGGGCACATAGAGCAGATGGGGCAGAGGTGCAAATGGGGCAAAGGGGCAGATGGAGCAGAGGGGCAAATGGAGCAGAGAGTAGATGGAGCAGAGGGGCAGATAGAGCAGAGGGCCGTATGGGGCAGATGGAGCAGAGGGGCAAATGGGGCAGATAGAGTAGATGGGGCAGATGGAGCATATGGAGCATATACACCACATACACTACATGCACACACACACACACACACAGAGACTTGCATCTCTTTTCAAGCACTATGTATTTCCTTCAGGAAATGCATGTCTAGTTAATTATCGTCATGGAGTAGGCAATACTTGTCTATATAATATATATTGCCTATTATATATTAATATTATCTAGACACAAACACACACACACACAGTGTGTGTGTGTGTGTGTGTGTGTGTGTGTGTGTGTGTGTGTGTTATTTATTTCCAAAGAATATATTTAGAAATATATGTTGTCAAATAAATCCAGAACTAAATTCTAAATTTGTAAAGAGGAAGCTGTAGGTGACATGTTTGGAAAAACTGCCCAACATGGCCCTGGGAAGAAACTTTAGAATGAGTGAGACTCAAAAAGGAGAACTGAACTTCCTCTGTGCAGCACTGTTTGGAAAACACCACGATCTTGCATGCACTAATGACAAAGGCTTTTATTTCAGCATGATCACATTGTCCAGGTCACAATCACAGGCAGAACTGTAAGGAGGGAATGAAACAGTAATTCATGAAGACAATCACAGACAGTCAAATACGGACATACGCGTGTTTGACTAGGTCTTCTGTACTGTACCCATTTTCTCTGTGAGCAACCCCAAGGACGGTAGTGCCGTTGCACCTAACATATAAGGCTAGTCCTGCATCTGGATAAAAATACACATGAGTGCAGACATCACTGCTATAGTGAGACACAACTGTTTACAGCTGTATAGAATGGTGCCTCAAACGTGAACTCATATTTCACTTGAGTGCATTATGCTTAGAGTAATCTGTGCAACTCTATTAATAGCTTGTACCTTGTGGCATAACAGAGAGATTGGTTGTCGAGCCGAAGCTCTGTGAACAGAGACTGTCCACCACATCCTGGGCACTCATTCTGGTGTGGTCCACCCTCGACAGCTGCTCCGCAGCTCGGGCCCTCTCTTGGGCTTCAGGGTTCTGGCTACTCGAAGCATCGAGACGCCTGTCTTTGATACCTACGTGCCTCTGCAGGCTATCAACCGACAGACCTACGGAGCAATATATAGAGCCGATCAATACGGAGCCACATTAAAGGATTAGAATCAGACGTATTCTGTTTCTAAGTCATACCCTGATCTAAGTAACCTGATACGCTCGCCTGCAGCTCGCCAGTGTCCTGTGTTGACAATGTGCTCATGCATATTGCAGACTGCTGTTGGCGCCTGGGAAACTACACACATTACAAAATGCTTTTCAATAACTATAGTTGTAAAACAGTGAGGTGGTCATTGTGGTCTGGGTCTTACTGAATGTTTAAAATGTATCTATAGTTTTTCCCCCCCGACTCCTTACACTTGAAAGCAGGGATCCCCTTGCAGCAGGTGCATCTGTATTCAAATCTGTGGAGCAAAATGTAGTACTGTTAAATTTAAGTCAAACAAACAAAAACAATCGAATACAGCTGCTTGACCTTGATGATGGAGTTGTCCAACTTGTTATTGCTTCTGCAGCCCGCCAGGGGGCGGTGTCGTGTAATACATCCAGAACGGACAAACGAAGATAAATTCAAGACAACATAGCCCGCCTTACGATAGTGAAAACAACAGCGCAAACAATAAAAAAAACTTTCATTTCTTTGATAGCGGAAAATGATTATTAATATACACAGTGTTATGCCTACATTCTCACCTTTT
The DNA here is from genome assembly GCF_052324685.1 of Brachyhypopomus gauderio. Lineage (NCBI taxonomy): Eukaryota > Metazoa > Chordata > Actinopteri > Gymnotiformes > Hypopomidae > Brachyhypopomus > Brachyhypopomus gauderio. Next base: position 25,642,787 of record NC_135216.1, read on the forward strand.
TATGTGATTTACCCCCTTTTAAGTCCTATGGAAAAAACATGAAACAAAACTCATTACCATCATGTGCCGCTGTTAACAAATCTTCTGCCGAAATGAATGAGAACAATGCGTTAAAATAAATCTTCAAATAAAGTCATTAAGCTGTAAACCACTTCTGAGAATTTGATTGAATCATACACTGCTGCGTACACTGACCCTTCTCATAGAGATCCTACACACGCAGTCCTCCAAAACCCCAGGCCTGCCCACTGTCGTCTGGACCTCAAACACAAAGGATTTACAACATGTGCACAGAGTTTAGGAAAACCTCTTGTCTAGAAGACATGAACATTTGTCACCAATGACTTCTGATGTGGAAATATAACCGTCACATCTAATTCGTTTTACCTCTCAGACTCTTGGGTAAAGCTCCCATCCAGAAGTCAGTAAATCCACCCAGTAATACAAGACACATCGGCCAGCTCATCTATATCTAAGGATACAGAAAACCTATGTGTATAGGGCCATATTCTGAGAGGATTATGAGCTTGAAGAAGAGCAGCAAACCACCTCCGCACCTCTATCCCCACCTCATTATAGCCCAGTCATGTCACAAACAGCTGTATTATCCCTTTAATATGTATGAACACCAACAGCCCTCCCCAGCAACCATATTACATCATAGAACAGTCAACAATATTTGGTCTACAAACTGTATAATTTAACATTTTATATACATATTTCTATTTCGTCTCTCTTTGGAAAATTCACATAAAGGGAACACACATTATAGGTATACACAGGTTTAATGAAAAGTTTCTGAATGTTACAAAAAATCTATTTGGTTTAAAATAAATAACCAATACATTATCCACTAATAACCCAAGCCAGTGTTTAAAAATACATTGGCAACATAAAAAACTGTTCTGAAGATTGTGAAAACATTTATATTTACAAATCTATGTCGAGTCATCTCATAAATTAACTGACAAAAAACAATACTCAAACAAGATACAGTCTCCATAAAATATGCCATAATTTAGGAACTAAATCCAGGCTCTTTAAGGTCTCGTTATACCATCAGATAAGTATTCTGTGCTTCTATGTGAAGACTGAAGACATTATTCATTTCCTCGTGTTGGTTCTTGTTCATTCTTTGGTTCCCATGCCCAGTTGATTCAGGATCTTTTGTTCCCGGCGATTTCTCATTCGCTCCTTAAAATCTTCAAGCCTCTCTCTCTGTTGTCGGGGGGAAAAGATGTCACGAGTGTTTGCTTACACCAATTACATGACTATAATGTCACCAATGATCACAATGTTTAGAGACTCTTACCTGCATTTTCTCGTCTGGTGGAAAGATCTCCCTCTGTAAAATGAAATTAAATAAATTCAAATGTAAAAGAAAACAAAACTGTAGTTATCTAGCTAGCTATAACAATTAAAACTAAATTTAAATACATACCTAAACACCTAGCTAGCTGGTTAGATGCTCTGATACAGCCAAGTAGCTAAGGCCAGCTAAAAAAAACTAGCTATCTTGCTCATTACAAACCTTTCTCTTCACAATGTATTCCTCAAAGTAATCTGCTTGGTTGGAAATCCAAAACATTCCCACCGGGAATGAAAGATACAACATCATCTGTAAACAAAACATTGAACTCAAATGTACTGATTATAATCCCGATTATTAGCTTGAGGTGTTTAGCACTGGATGCTAAACAACATCTACTACACTCATGTTAGCCCACCACGAAAGTTTACATTCGCAGGAGAAACAACAGGACGTTGTTTGATAGCTACAAAAGTAAATAACGCATGCATCTTTACATGTACATTTAATTAGAAGCCTTACCCTGAATATCTCTATTTTAACCCCCATATCTCCTCACCGACAGTAGCTCAGGGTCACTCTTTTACTACATTTCCGGTTTTAGCATGACACCCAAGAGCGAAATTAAAAGTCCAGTGGCGACTATTCAGTGGGGTGTTGCGCTAAACGTTAAATACCAGAGGGGTTTCACAGAGAATTAGGACCACGTATAAACAAAGTAAAAGTATGATTACATTTATTACAGGCAGCCAGTTCGAATTGTCACGCACAGACACAGCAACTCTTATTTTGTTGGTCGGATTAACATCCGGGTTTTATTGAGTCCGTGTTTCCTTCTTTCTCTTCTGACCAATGGCTTATGAAACCTGATGCAACCCGAAACCCTACAGAGTCCATTTTACAAAAGCTAGGTGTAAAGATAATAAACGACAGAAGATGTTTTCCAAGTCAGTAGTCACATGTTCTTCACTTGCGTCTTATCCTAGGCCAAATATTCTTATCTTTAAAATGTCCCAACCATTACATTCCACACATTTAGATTGAACCTAAATGTACATTTTTCAAAGCCTTGACAACGTACCTGGAAGGAACACAATAGAGCTCGATAAGTATAACCAAGGCCTGATTAACCCCTTTGTGGCCGTAGAGTAACAAAACTTTGGGACTCTTAAAATGAATATGTTCTATATAAGAATCGTTGACAGCATAACAATATAGGCCAGCATTAAGGAATAAAATAGTATGCCTATATAAACTACTTCTGATGCAGCTGGAAAATATGCAAATAGGTACATATGAAAATTATTGCTAAAAATTACAATCCACTGGCCACTTTTGATATACATGGTTATATGTTGCATGTTTATTGGTGGGTTTTTTTTTTTTGCTGCAGTTAGCCATTTCATGTGCTCTTTCGTTAAGAGAACGATGATCTGCAACTGTGAAGTGGTCAAAATGCTTTCTTCCCTTGTACTTTTTTTTTCATTCTTCATTTTCAATTTTTTACTTTATTTCATTTCATTCCACTTTTTCTACTATATTATAGAGCACGTTGCAAATGCATCAGTCTATTTTAAAGATTTTTTAATAGCAAACTCACCATATACAATTTTCCCTTTTTGGTTTGTAATTTTGTTTTATTGTAAGTTTGCTTTGCTGTTGTTTACGTTTGCACCGCTATGTTTAGCACTGCATTCTTAATGCACCGTTCTGCAACCAAGTGCATTGAAATTAATGCAAGGACAATAAGAAAATAAGAAAAATCACAAATGTAATCACAAACAAGACTTTTTTGTTTCCTTTTAATTTTCTATAAAAGAGATGAGTTTATATCATGATCATAACAGACTGAATCATTGACCTCGATAGCTCACTCACATACCAAACAGGAATCGAGGAAATGTTTAACACAAAGCAAAAAAACTAAACAAAACAAAAAAAAAAAAAAAACAGAGTGAGAGAGAGGGAAGAACAGGGAAAATAAAAAAAAACAGAAAGAGAGGGAAGAATGGGGAAAATAAAAAAAAATAAAGAAAAGATACCTGAATAATGCAATAATGCGAACCCTCTGCTGAGTGGCAGATCAGCACATTCTCTGTAGAATCTGTTTCTATGGCACATATATGTCCAACTGTTACCGAGGAAAACAAACGAAGACATTTAAAGGCTTGAAGGAATGAAGTGTTTCTTCTTTCACCTTTTTACAAATCAAAATCAATCGAAAAAAATTATATATTTATGTGGACTTCATGAGAAAGGGAAAAAAGTGTTAGCAAAACAACTCATTCTTGTGAAGTGTCCCTGGACACTCTGTGGAGTTGCACACTTCCCCATGCCACGTCCTGAACACCGTACTGACACATTCACACACACGTCCTGCTGCCCACACACACGCACGCACATACAGACACACACACACGCACACAGGAGGGAGCATGAGGCAGCCTAAATGCGTCCTCTTAAAACAGCGTCAAGAAAAAGAAAAGAAACTGCCTGGTGAATAGTTAAGAAGTCCAGCTAAAACTAGATTTAAACCTGAATATTGTAAATGGGTAGATTATAAAAAATGTTGACCTTCCTTTTTTTTTGGTTTTTTTTTTTTTTTTTTTGCTTTTTACACAAGCTCTCCCCTAAAACCCAGATCTTCCCTCTCCCCACCTCCGATCTTTCATCCCTCCCTCACCCTCCCTAAAACATAATATATGCCAACTAGAATCGCAATACAATACAGGCACTGGAGAAAACACCATAGGAGAAAACTCAGATGACCTGCAAAAGGTCTCAAACTGTGGCCCTGCCCTCCCCCCACCCCTCTGCTGACTCAAATAACATAATTAGAACTCACATCCACTATAATTGAACAAGAACGATGATATAAAATCAGAAATGATTTTTTTTCTTCCGTTTTCTGCATCAAATCTCATGTAATCGTTATATCCAGAACAGCGTACAGTCCCCTCTGATTGGTTGTCTTAGAATGATCTGTAGGAAAAGAAAGAATGAAGGGGGGATGGGGGGAGGGAGGTTGGAGGAGGAGACATGCAGAAGATGCACTCTGGCTCCGCCTTCTCTGCAAGATTCCAAAGGGGCGGGGTCAGCCGCTTGCTCAGAGTTGGTGCTTACATTACTTCTAGAATGCAGTAGCTTCAACATGAACCAGATATGGACAGTTCATTTCTTGTCTTCTTTCTATATGTATAATACACACAAAGTAGTTACTGTATGCTTTTAAAATTATACTCAAACTAAAGGATACGCAGAAATGCCATTACAGGTAAACACACCCGCTTACGGTACGATCCGGCATCAACTTTGAAATGGATGAAATGTTAAAGTATCTTAATGAATCTGTCTTCAATTAACAATTGTTGGAATAATGCATATATTAGGTTTATATACTACAAGCCTACCTAAACTTTCATGTTGGGTGGGGAGAAAAAAACAATAGATTTATATATTAAGAAAGACACGTTAAATGAAGCATTTCAGGTCTAGGACTTTAGCATAAAGGGACGTGGTTGTTTGGCATAAGACATCAGAGGGGGAGAAGTGTTGGTAAGAGGGTTAAATTCAACAAGAACACACATTTGTACAATAAATGCTAAATAATCAATCTGTGACAACACTTCTGCTTGTGTGTTGCTGTTTTGTTCTTACCCCCTGGACAGTGAATAATGTGTTCAGCGATGTGCACTGTACAGGACAGAGACTAGGCAAGCCCCGCCTTCTCTCTTGAGACATTACCACATCTTACGATGTCAAGTTAGGTCGCTCACGATGCCATCCAAACACGTGCTTGCATGTGTTACAAAAAGCAAAAAAAAAGAAATAATAAAATAAAAAATAAAAATCAACCAAACAACAACAAAAAAAACCCCTCAGACATCTGGCAGTTGATGAAGGCCGTACTACGGGTAAATCTGCACATTTAAACTGTTGTCACTTAGATAGTCCACCACTGAAAATGTCTGTCCATTACTCCCATAGTTTGGAACTAGTGCCCCAGGAGAAGTCCTCTCCTTCCTGCTAGCGTGACAGGTTTGGATCCAGGAGGAAAGCCCAACAGGCAGTGATGTCCCAGCTCCAGGGTCCCTCTTTCCTGCCAAGGCGACAGGAGAACTGTGGGCTTCCTGTCGAGACCTCAGCCTGCTCGCTGGCAGCCATTCTCTGCCTCATCACTGTTCCTCAAGGCCAGGTGGGGTCTCTACGGGTTTATCATTTCCCTTGCTGTTTCTTCAGTCCGTTTTCTCCATGCAGAGGAATCCGTTATGTCCGCTCATTATTTTTGGGACAAAAGGGAGTTTGGCAGTCTCTCCTGCCTCTTTGTGCATTTCAGAACAAGTTCTCCTCAAAGATAGCCATCAGATCACTTTGGAAATTCATGTCAATGGTAGCTGCCATCTGATAAGAGAGGAAATAAGAAGTTACATAAATCAAACTGAATTAAAGATAAAGATACAGCATAATTTTATGATATATTTCGGGGGGGTATATATATATCGGTACACGTGTTAAGCCAGGCGTGGAGAACTCACCGCCTCTCTCCTCCGCCTCTCCTGCTCCCGGCGACGCGCCATCTCCCTCTGCTGGTCGAGGGCACTCTGGCTGGAGGCCGGGGACTGGGCGGGGGCCTGGGGGGGCTGTGGGGCAGCGGGGGGCGGGGCCTGAGGGGCGGGGCCTTGCGACGGCGGCTGGTGCTGCTGCGGCGGGGGCGGGGCCTGGACCTGCGCGTGCTCCGAGCGCCTCCGCGTCTCCTCGTGGGGCCTCCGCGGGGGCTCCATCGAGTCCTCCTCCTCGCGGCTGGGGAGAACCACGTGGGAGAAGAGACTCTTTCACCGCGCCGCTGACCATCTCCGGACAAATTCACCACGACTTCTACCAACGCTACACCGCCATGCCTCGCTCTTACCGTTACGGAGATCAAGAGGCATTGAAACATGATCACTCACAAAGAGAAACTTAAAAACCTCCAAAGGAACCGTGTATAAAACATCTAAACAAGTATCCACTTCTATCTCCACCCTCCAGTTCTCTCCACTAGGTGCCGGAGCGATCAAGACCTCCTCCCCCTTACCGCTGTTTCTCTTGCTCTCGGCGCATCCGGTCCTTCTCCGCCTGCTCCGCCTGGGCCTTGAGGGCCTTCTCCCTCTCCTCCTTCTCACGGGCCGCGCGGCGAAACTGCTCGAAGCTGTCGCTGCTGGACTTCACCGCAGACGAGGGCGTGGAGGTGGACTTCTGCGCCAGGCTGGCCCACGAGCCCATGTTCTTCAGCTTCACGTCCTGATGGGGAGGGAGAACGGAATAAACGCACACATCCAGTGTATCCAGACACAAACACATGTATGTAGATATGTATCTAGATATCTGTGAAGCTCTGAAGGTTTTAAGTGTATTCTATGGTTAGAATGCAAAATTGTGTTTTTGAATATAGGTTTCTCTCTTCTACACACCTGCACTTTTTTAGGAGCCACAGGTGTCTTGGGCTCCTGTTTGAACTTGTCCTTGTCTTGCATGGAGGGGGGTGGGCCGCTCTGGTCTGAGGAGCGGACCACAGGGCGGGAACTCTCCAGCGGCTTCAAATCCGGCCCTGTGACAGAGACATGGTTGAGACTGTGATCTATCTGGCCCCGAGACACAGAGACATGGTTGAGACAGTGACCTATCTGGCCCCGAGACATGGTTGAGACTGTGACCTATCTGGCCCCGAGACATGGTTGAGACTGTGACCTATCTGGCCCCGAGACATGGTTGAGACTGAGACCTATCTGGCCCCGAGACGCAGAGACATGGTTGAGACTGACATATCTGGCCCCGAGACACAGAGACATGGTTGAGACTGTGACCTATCTGGCCCCGAGACACAGAGACATGGTTGAGACTGTGACCTATCTGGCCCCGAGACGCAGAGACATGGTTGAGACTGTGACCTATCTGGTCCCGAGACGCAGAGACATGGTTGAGACTGTGACCTATCTGGCCCCGAGACATGGTTGAGACAGTGACTTATCTGGCCCCGAGACACAGAGACATGGTTGAGACTGTGACCTATCTGGCCCAGAGACACAGACATGTTTGAGACTGTGACCAATCTGGCCCCGAGACACAGAGACATGGTTGAGACAGTGACCCATCTGGCCCCGAGACACAGAGACATGGTTGAGACAGTGACCCATCTGGCCCCGAGACACAGAGACATGGTTGAGACTGTGACCTATCTGGCCTTGAGACATGGTTGAGAATGAGAAATCTATCAGAGATATATTCATATACACTGCATATGCTAGGGTCTTTGTTCTCATCCTCTCATAACTGATTCAACAGAGTGGACTGTCCCCTCTAATGGGCTATTGGTTCTAAGGCTATAAAATCTCCACGTAACCTCGATTGTTTTACACACAACAAGAATCTGGGCCCACGTGTGGCAGTGACCCTCTATGACGGCCTGTACTCACTCTGCTGGGCGTGGCCGGGGAGGTGTGGCTTGCTCTCAGGCGCTTTATGTGGCTCCGGTCGGAGGGCGGGGCTGAAGGACTCGCGCAGGGCGGGCGAGGGCGGCCGCTTCTCCTCCTTCAGGGCGGCCAGAGCCGGGGGGCCTCGCTGGGGCTCCTGCGGGTCGGCCCGGTAGGCGCCGCTCAGCGTGGCAGCGGAGAGCAGCGCGGCCGCTGTAGACGTAGGGGGCGCCATGCTCACTTTCTTGGGCTGCAGGCTGTGAGGCGGCGACTGGTGGAGCACCGGCGGGTAGGGGGTGACCTGAGGGGAATGCATCATGAGAGGGGAGGGGTTCTCCCTCAGGTGCCCTGCAGGAACAGAGGGAAGAGCCACGGACACGGTTAAGACCAGCAGAGCCTTCAACGGCGCCGGCAAACGCCGAGCAGCGGTCGCGAGGGGGCGGAGCTCTTACCCACGGCGTACGGATCAGGCTTGTGCTGCCTCGGCGACGGATGCTGGGGTTGCTGCGGCTGGATGATCTGCTGCTGCGCTTTGGTGGGAGTCATGGCGACCTTGTGCTGGGCCGGCTGCGTCTGCGCCGGCTGCGTGGGGCCCTGCGAGTAGGACAGCTGCTGCTGGGCGGCGTGCGGGGCGTGCTGGAGGTGGCGGGGCTGGTGCTGGGGGGCCTGGTGCTGGGGCGCCTGCGGCTGGGCCGGCTGGGGACCGCTGGTGGCGGCCAGAGAGGACGGGGGCCCCGGCTGCGACTGCACCTGCACCTGCACCGTCTGCAGCAGCGAGGCCTGGGGGGGAGCCTGCGGCTGCCGCGCCTGCAGGGACTGCGCGAGCCCGGCGGCCGGCTGAGACGGCTGGGGCTGGGGGGGAGGAGGAGCCGGCTGGCGGCCGTGGTGCAGGTGCTGCAGGAAGAGGTGCATCTGGTTGAGGGGCACGGAGGGCACGGGCTCCTCGTCGTCTTCCAGGAGCATCTGGGGAGGCTGCGAGGAGAGCAGGCCCTGGGGGGTGAGCGTGGGCGGGGACAGGGGCCGCTGGCGGACGGGCTGGGGCGGGTGCAGCAGGTGGGGGGGGAGGTGGTGTTGGGGAGCGGGCGTGGGCGTCTGCAGCTGTGCCGGCTGGGGGGTGGGCGGTTTCGGGGGCAGAGGTGCCGCCCTGTTGCTCGGCCGCGAGGGTTGCTGAGGCATGGCGTTGTGCAGCGCTGCGAGGAGGAGGGAGACATCGGTGAGCACAAGGAGAGAAGGAACCGAACCGAGAAACGCTGGGGTACGTTTTCTGCGTTAAAGTGAAGAACAATTACACCTTGATGTGAGGATCTTGGGGTGGGGGCTCACCTGGGGACGTAAGGATGGGGTGCTGGTTCAGGAAGGGGTGCGGCTCCGGCGAGCCGGGTCCGCCCGCCGGGTGGGCGTTGAGCTGGGGCGGGGCGGGGGACGAGGAGTCGTTGGCGTGGTGGGACAGGTGCATGAGGGGCTGGTTGAAGTGGGGTAGGGAGTCGAAAGTGTTCTCCAGGAGCTGGGAGGACTCGAGCGGCGCCACGGCGGGGGGCACGTAGGCTGCCGGAGGCGGGTGCGGAGGCTGCTTGACCTGGACGGAGGCCTGCTGCGGGGGCGGGAGGGGGGCCGGGACGGAGGGCACGCCCACCGCCATCACCTGGTGGTGGGGCTTCTTCACGTCCTTGGCGGAGTGACCCCTCTTCTTCGGTTTGGAAGCCATTCCTTAGGGGAGGGAAACGAAACGGAGATTTAAACCGCCGACCTCGAAACTCAGAAGGTCAGACACGCTGTGGGTTCCCGACCGAGGGGAAAAAGACGGATGGTGTGGGACGGGTGCCCGCTGCTGTACCCGAGTCAGAGTCCTCGCTGTCCGACGTGCTGGATTCACTGCTGCTGCCCGAGTCGGACGACGAGCCTTTCGTCTTAGCAGCACTCATTGCCTCCATGGTCTTCTCTGCAAATGAGAACACAAAGAGCATTAATATTCAAATGAATGAATATAAAATGAGCAACCAAGCATATTATTCTAATTCATTTTAAAATACGACAAATTCTGATCCCTCACTGGCCAAATACAGCAATTATTAATAATCCCCCTCACCATGAGAGATAAAACATAAATATATTGACTACACTACTTGAACGCAAACACTACTCCTAGATAACATTTATTAAAACGTCTTGCTAGGACTGTCGGTTAATGCTTTAAGAATTTGGCTTTTTTTGTCGTCAGGGCTGCGCTGTGGCTAGAGCACACAGATCTTCAGGAGGCCATCCCCTGCAATCTACACCTCACCACCTACATCTACACCGCCCAGCACATGCAACGCCAAAAACCAGCGCTCGTCACCTGGAGGCTTCTTCTTCTTGCGGAGGCAGGACGACACGTATCTCTCCAGCTCCCTCAGCGTTGAGGGCTTCAGCGTCTCGAAGTCGATCTCGATCTCGTCCGGGTTGGAGTTCTTGAGCGAGGGCTCGCGCGACTGGATGATGTGGACCACGCGGCCCAGCTTGTCGCCGGGCAGCTTGTTGATGTCCAGGCTCAGCTGCCTCTTCTCCTCGTACGACATGGGCTTGCACTTGTCGCCGGGCGCCAGGCCCGCCACGCCAGCTCCGCCCACCACGCCCGGGTCGTCCGTCACATCCAGGCCCGGCGCAGGCTGTATGCCGGCCGGTGCCGCTCCCTGTGGGGGCAGCGAGCGGTTGTTCTTCAGGCCCTCTTTTTTGCTGCAGGACAAAAGGCGGGTAAATGAAAGCGTATTAGCACAATGAGAGTTCCTCGTGAGACACCACACGCTTCTCTAGCTACTTCCTCCAGCCATACGCTGTGGTTCACAGATGGAAAGCGCTCACCTGGGCTTCTTCGTCTTCTTGGGCAGGGGCTCCTTGTTGTTCTTGCTCTTCTTCTGCAGCTGCAGGGTGGGCGGAGCCTCCAGGATCTCGTCCAGGCCAGACACGCCCCCTTTCTTTTTATGTTTGTCCTTCTTCTTCTCCTTCTTGTCTTTGTCCTTCTTCTTGGGCTTGCTGGTCTGCGGCTGCGACAGGGCGGCCAGCTGCTCGTGAACTGCCTTGAGCTGCGGGGAGAGACCACAGGCACGGTTACAAAACCCAGTCAGCCCAGTTAACCCAGTGTGACCCAGTGAGACGGCTCCCCTCACCTGCTCCTTCAGCTCCGCCAGCCTCTGGGCTCGCTCCTCTTCCGAGTCGTCCGTGGAGGACTCCGACTCCGAGGAGGAATCGCTGGAGCTGTCTGAGGAGGACGGAGCCACCATGGGCGGCTGGGTCTTCACGGGGGCGGCGGGGTGCAGCGCGGGCGCCGGGGTGGGCGTGAACACCTCCTCTGGCTCGTCGGGCATCTTGGCGAAGCGCATCTCAAACACGTCCTGGGGGAGAGGAGCCAGTGAGTGGATGGGGGGTTGATATGAAACAAGCGGGCCTGGTGCCTGGCATCACGACGGCCTACCCACCTGCAGCTTGCGGGCCATGGCAACCACCTCGTGGTCCGGGGGGTTGTATTTGTAGCAGTTGGAGAACATTAACCGCACGTCAGCAGCAAACTCCTGCGCATCCCTGTACTGCCGCATGTCCAGCTTGTCCTGTGGCGCGCGCGCACACACACACACACACACACACACACACACACACACACACACACACACACACACACACACACACACAGGATGAGGGCCTGCTCTACCACACCTGCACGGCCACAGCTCGGCTACAGTACAGCCCTGCCTGTGGCCCCAACACCTACCACATGGGTAACTTGATAATCAACAACATGACACAGAAGGCGTGATTTGTGGTTATTTACACTGTAAACAAAACCACAACCATGTCTGAGAGCTCAAGGCCCTGATACTACACTAATACATCTGGTTCCCTCCACACACAGTGCCTTGTTAAACCATTTCTTCTCATTTGTCCTCAGAAACACAATGCAAACACCTTTCCTTTCAATCATTAAACAAAAATAAATTTTTGTTCATTTTCTCATTATAGGACAAATCAAAAATGCATGCAGGGTCCCATGACCACCCCCCCCTTCCCCTAGAAGCCCAAGTTGTTCATGCTAGCATCTCACCTTGATGGTGGTGAGGTCCATGGGGTGCTTGATGATGTCGTGGTAGTCGTGCAGGCCAAGGGTCTCCACGTCCACGGGCTTGTAGAAGGGCCAGGCGTACGCCGCGTGCTTCTTGGCGAACATCTCCTTGACGATGCCGGCGCAATAGCGCAGCTGTTCGTGCTGCTTGGGGCTGTGGGCGGAGCCGGGCCCGCCAAAGGCCAGCTGGTGCTGAGAGTCCGGCGCCTCCTTCTTGGGGAGTTTGGGCGGGCGGGCGCTCTCCCGCCGAGGCAGGGTCTTGCCCGACTTGGACTCGGCAGGCGACGACTCGCTCAGCTGATCGTTGGCCGTGGGCGTCGTGGTGTCCGCTTTCCGCTTCTGGCTCTTCCGTTGCTTTGGTAACAACGGGATTGGGTCAGCTAACATTTTGCACAAACACCCCCCCCCCCCCCCCCCCTTTTCTCAGTACAAGTAGTGACTTACTTTAGGCACAGCGCTTTGAAGAAGTGGAGCAGTGCTCTGGAGGATGGGTAAGGTGGGCAGGGCCGTCTGTGTGGGCGGAGGCACCGATGTCATGATGGGGACTTGAGGGGTGCAGTCCGCCGGCCCCAGTGAGTAGGCGGGCCCCAGCAGCGGCGCGTGGGTGGGGATGGTGGGCGGGACTCGAGGGGGTAGGGACGGCATGGCGGGCATAGACGGCAGGGTGGGCATGGTTGGCATGGTGGGCAGGGTGGGCATAGATGGCAGGGTGGGCATGGTGGGCTGCTGGGGAAGAGGGGCGGGGCCCGGCGGGGGTGGGCGTGTCTGCAGCCCCGCCCCGTGGCTGGAGAGGCCGCGTGTCTGAGGGATTGTGGGCTGAGGTTCCAAAACTGGACCAGGCTTTAAGTTCAGACCTAATGAGACAGCAAGAGAACGTGATTGCAAGAGACAGAGAGAGAGAGAGCTGGTATCAGAGCAGGGACACTTCATAATGAATGTAACAGAGCAGACACGTCTACTTAATCCGTGGGTAGCCATCACATTCAACAATTCACGCTCAGGGCTTCATACCGGCATCTCTCCTGCCCCGGCCACGACCCTTGGGAGTCATGACTGTGATCTCCGTCTCTTCCTGGGGCATTTCCGAAATCTTCTGGAGGAACTGTTTCTCCAAGGCCTCGGCCATTAAGACTATGTCGTCCCCCGCCTGTAGGGGGCGATACACACCACCAACGTTAATGCAGACATTCAGTAGGGTCAGTCTGTCTCGTCGAGCCTCTGGAAGACTATTTCTGGTGTCAGCAAGCACACCAGACCAGTACCTTGTTGTAGATGTAGCAGTTGGTAAACATCGTATTGAAGTCCGAAATACATTCTTGAGCGTTCCAGTAGTAACTGTTTTCTAGACGTTTCTTGATTGTTCCCATGTCCATAGGGTTCTTAATTATCTTATAATAATCCTAAACAGAGAAAAGTCAGACAAAAGTCAGTCACCACAAAATAAATAAAGAAATAAAATCCAGTAGGCAGACGTAGACAACTCTTGGCATCCAAAATCATGCTCTTACATAACACTGTTCTCAACCACAAAACCACCACGCCTCGGTTACTACGACATTTAACTAATCGCTTAATCGAGCATGCCGATATTCTCTGCGGCTTTGTCACGCTACGGAGAGGCGCGGAGGCGTACTCACTGGAAGGTTGAGCTTGACGGCGTCTACGGGGGCCTGGAAGGGCCACGAGAAGTGGTGCTTCCACAGAGACTTCAGCACCACCTTGAGGAGGTACTGGAGCTGGTTGGTCTGCCGCTTCGGCCGGGCGGTGCCGCTCACTTCCGGGGGGTTGGGGTTGAGGAGCAGGTGGGGCTGGGAGGAGGGCTGCCCCTGACTGCTGGTGCTCCCAGACATCTGCGCTGCGTCCAGGCCGTCCCCCATGCTGCTGGGGTGGTGGAGGTGGAGCGCGGGCACCGGGGCGGGCGGAGGGACCGCGGGACACCACTCGTTCAGCTTCGAGCCGGGCGCGGGCTCCACTGGGAGAGCACCGCCGAGTCCATTGCAATCCTCGCTGGGATCTCTGTCACAGGGGGGGGGAGGTGGTCAGATGGTCAGTGAGAGTTTCAATTAGCCCCCCCCCCAGTCATCTGGCTGCTTGGCCCCCCTCGATCGCACTCGACGCAAAGACCCGCCCACTCCCCACTTCATCCAAACGGTCTACTGAGTGACCGCCCCCGAGCTCACGCAGCCGCCCTTAGCAAAGGCTGCGTCTTTACACTCCTACGCACGCTTGGGTGGGACATTTCTGTAAAGAGCAAAGGAAACACACACGCGGGTGTGCACGCAAACACGCACACGGCTCTGAGGAGTTCCTTTTTTTTTTTCTTTCAATGACTCATCAACACCGAGAGTTACTAACACTTTAATCTGAGGTGATGAGAAGGTGAGAGAACTTCGCTTTGTGGGTGTGAGCTGCAGTTGGGACCACGGCGGCGGAAATCTCGCCAGCACCACTCGACGAGGTCGCCCAGCTACAGGAGCCCAGTGAAGCTGTAACATGAAAAGACGGCTTTCTGAACCTTGCGAAATCCTCTACACGCAACAGAAGAGAAGTCAGAGACTGAGGAAATAAGATGGGCAAAGGGAAGAAAAAAAAACCCAGCCATTTCCCGTTTGTCTAAGAACAACTAGCCGACATGACCAACTTAGTGACACATCAGAGCAGAGAGTCAAAATCGTGTCTTCTAAGCAATGATGTGTCTGTGCCGACTTCTGCCAGCTCTGTAGGATCAAGGATGCCTACCTAGTGTCCCTGCATATGCCACTGGGCCACTTGGCAAGGCCCTTCTCCCTTTTGTCATTCCTGCTTGCGGCTATGAAGAACAAAAACAAAAACAGTAGTGTTCCTGTGCCCTTCTTGGAAACACCGCTCGAGGCACGTCCACATTGGGCACACCTGCAGAAGCAGACCTGTCGAGAAAACCCAATTCTAGCACACGGCCGATCACGATGCACCACGAGTCTGAATGGCTACTTTTTGGGTTTTTTATTTAATTTTTTTAAACAAGGTTTGTCTGTAAAACCAAAAGACCAAAAAGTGCACAAGCATTCAGGTGACCCGTTTCATCGTTTTCACCGAGCGGAGGCATCCCAACTGCTCCCTTTCGCCCCACAAACCCTTTGCAGGTCACAGATGACGGGATGAGAGCTTGTGACGAATTAGGTTTCTTCTTTTTTCTGAGGCTGTGGCGAGCCATATGGCCAGTCATGTGACCAGCATCATGTGACCAGCAGTCAGCTAGGAAGGCGAGAGGAGCCAAAACCTCACAGCCTGGAGCCACCGCCTGGATCAGCTCTCCAGTAACCCAGAGGCTGCAGCAGGTCGTGAGTTTAGCGCACTAAGCCCGGACCCTTGCATCCCAGCTCCCCAAGGACATACCAGCACTTTCATCCAGCGGCACTTTCTGGTCGCTGTAGTACAGGTTCAACATTTCATATTTTGTAAAAAAAAATTTTGTACACCTTCTCCATTTACTAGACAGGTTACAACTAGACCAATGAGCCAAAACGGTCTTTCATAGTAAGACTGTGCGATATAACGTTCATTTTGTTGTGAAAGTTTTCCATGTTTACAAATTTATATACAAGTATTTGTTAGTCCTGTATTCATTTTCGTTTGCTGCTAAGGTTCAAACAGTCCTACTGTTAAATATGTTTGGGTTAGACTACACTCACATCACAGCAGCTGACCTCAGGTTTCACACATGTGATGTGTGTCTGTGGGCACACTCTCCAAAATGGGCAAATATCTTAAAAAATTCATACATTGGATGACTCCTATATGTTGTATATGCACAAAACAACAGAGCTGGGTGCAAAAGGTTAATCATTATTTATTAATGAGTCAACGGTGTGAGAGTTTTGGGATGGACAACACTTCTCAATCAGATTGAGTTTGTAACCAAGTGGTGTTAAAAATTACTATTTTATATATATATATATATATATATAATTTGCACAGGCTCTAAAAAAAAGGCTAAAATTACAATGAAACTTATTTGTATTGCATATACAATTCAATGCAATATGAAATAGGTCCTTCCACATGGTCATTTTATATACAATTTATTCTTTGAACCGACAGAAAATGTTCCATATCGTGATATGCATCATTATCTGCATATGAAATGACTAAAACGTTATACCGTAATTTCAATCATATCGCACAGCACTACAACACAGTTTGGCCCAGATATCTAATACCACCGTAGTGCCGATGGGGTGCAGATAGGGGTAGTAGCAGGAGAATCGCAAATCTGAACTTTTTCAGACTGGCATAATACAAAGAGAGGCCAATAACAGCAGAAACTGGCTGTAACTAAACCGGACAGAGCAAGATAATCGAGATTCAACATGAATTTTTACTAAAAAAAAAAACACACTCAGTGCTTAATTATGTAAGCTGAGCAAGCATTAAGGCTCAGAAGCCTCTTTAAGGAAAGCTCAGACAGGGACACGCTCAGACAGGGACACGCTCAGACAGGGACACGCTCATACAGGGACACGCTCAGACAGGGACACGCTCAGACAGGTGTTATGAGTCAGACTAGGCCATGCTAAAACGCTAACACAATCTGATGGGTTTTTTTCCCCCCAGTCACTAAATGGTGAACACAGGTAAGTGGTGAACACAGGTTTATCACTGGGGTCTAACAGACTGCCATTTCTGCAGCCTGTTTTTTCTCTCTCTATGTCTATTTAACCAAGATGATGTGATAACAAAAGACAAGGACGATAAAAGTTATTGCTGTTTGAAACAAAAGAACAGAAATCCGTGAAAACTCAGGAGCAACAGAAAAAAAATCCAGATATAGTCACTGATAGTAATCTAGCACTCTGCTACCACAAAAACAAAAGCCATGCCTGAACAGAGCCAAGTTTGATAGAGCTTCTCAGGAGAAACGAGTGACGGGTGTCACAACAATATGGATTTACCAACTAACTCCAAGGACATGCACATACAGCACTCTCAGCCTCCTACTCGTGAAGAAATTCCAGACCTTTTCACTCCCCCCCCCCCCCCCCCAAATCGTTTTGCAGACTTTATTGTTATTTGTACAAGACGTTAACAAGGCAAACAACTCAAATGTGACTGGTACTGAACAACTGCTATCTATAGAACTTGGTGTGTGTCTTTTGGGGCTGGATTAAAGTTTTGGTATTTTGAAACTACATAACAAAAAAATGTGATGTATAACCAAACACATAATATATGACCCAGTTTATATATATTGCAGTGGCGAACAGTCAGGGCCTTCAAGGCCTTCTCTGAAGGTCCACTGATCTTGAAAAAGATGCTTCATCTTTTTGTAATACATGTTAACATGTAATACATGTTAATAATGCTTCACCAATATTTGTATTTTTCCTCCAAAATGGCTTTCAAATCCACTTTTCGTGCTTGTGCTGGAACAAAAACAACCAATCAGAATATATCACACCGTTGTTTCTAGGTAAAAGAGAGAAAGGTCCTTCCCCAGGACCTTCTGTTTATCTGTCGCATACCCTTGCCTTTTAGACTGAGAGCTTTTATTATAGATTGGCAATTTAATCAACCAATCATATTTCGAATTAGAATGGTGGGGGCACGTTCCAATGGTCTCAGGGTATTCTCGCTGGTCCTCATACGTCAGTTCTATGTGGTTGGTGCCTTGTGAGCTTTTAGCTTGTGTGCTAGCTAATAAGCTAGCTCATAGCCAGCACTACCGTGAGGTTTATTCAATTTGTATAAATTATAATAAATAAGTGTTCAACTATGTCGTTCAGACATTTGTGAACTAACTGTTATGTTTCGACCTCTAACTGACTCGCATTTGGTGGTTAAATGATGCAGAAGTAGTGTAGGTACGTTGCACATAGTACACGTGATTATGACAAGTGGTATGGTCGTGTTTTTAATACTATGGTCATTATTTCATGTGGCTGAGTCTAGTGAAGGCCCATGGCCAGTATGTGCGGTTCGCCACGCATATGTGGCATAGACGTGTTTGGTCTGTATATTTTTCTGCATGTTTCTTTGTACTTTGAAAGGAACTCCCCATCAAAACAAAACAGTTGTAAACAGAGGATGAAGTTGAAGTTATTGCGTCTATCAAAAGTTAAAGAAATCCATGTTATTTTAGAGCTCTTTTATGAATTCTTCAGACCATGTCAGTTATAAATTAAGATGCTATTTAAGACGTTAAAACGGTACAATTCATTTCGTCTGAGACCCGACTACTTTTTTATAGGGAAAAATATGTGGGCAGGCATTACTGGTAATCTTCTGGAAGCTACCGCATAGGTTGTCACCTGAATAAAGACAGATACCACAAAACCTCATCAAAACTGTTTTGCAAAGTCATCCTAACCTATGTCCCGTTGTGAGACATTCGATGCTAGTGAGTAATGACTATAGCTTGCACTGATGTTATACAGAAACAAGCATTTACTGAAGTGACTCAACAACTTTAGGGAGCGTTTCAAGTTATTGGGTTTTCTTTTTGTATGTTTACAGGGGAAAAATGTAAAAAAAATATTTAGATCCCAATGGTAGATGGTACGTAGATATAAGATAGAAAAATAACAGAATGATCCTGTAATAACACGAAAATTTACTTTTTCTAAAACTGTTCCCATTATCTTCCTTGACCTTCAACAGCTCTCGTACAAATGCACAGATAAGCACACATGCAATTCAACAGCAGAACGTCTTAGGAGGTCGAAGGCCAGGCTAAATTAGAACTACAGGCAAGCTTTACAATAGCAATCATGGGGAGCCCTTCAGGTCCAGGGCAGGTGGAACACTGACCAGTGACGGACGTTTATAAGAATGCGTCTTATAAGAAATCAATAAAAATGCTGATCAACTGCAGGTAACAGATTACTAGTAAACACTGCGTCTTGTAGGCAACTGCTCTGCTGTTTATAGCTCTGGAAACCATTAACTCCAAATTCCTTCATGCTTTGGAATCAACAAGTTACAAAAATTGAAGTACAAAACGTAGTTCTGTTCGAAAAACGTATTTCTGTGCGAAGCTGACAGTGTTCGCAAAGACACAACAAACTTGTTGAAATTCATCAAGGTCCAAGAGTGGAGTACAAGTTCTGGAACATGTGGGTGTCGCGAGGTGCTCACGTCACAGCGCCACATATCTGGGACACTTCCACATGCTTGACCTAGACCACTGTAAGGCCGACGTGAAACAAAGCCACTTGCTACGCTCACGGATCCGGCCTGAACCAGCAGCCAGAGCGAGAAAGAAGAGAAACAACGAGGCATGTGTTGAGTGTTCACGGTCCAAGTCCTTATTGTGCTGGGAGAATCTGCTACAGGGCCACTGGGGCTCCGCTTGTTGGTCCACATGCCGTC
This sequence comes from Brachyhypopomus gauderio, assembly GCF_052324685.1. Classification (NCBI taxonomy): domain Eukaryota; kingdom Metazoa; phylum Chordata; class Actinopteri; order Gymnotiformes; family Hypopomidae; genus Brachyhypopomus; species Brachyhypopomus gauderio. The sequence continues at coordinate 25,661,982 of NC_135216.1, forward strand.
CATCTCTCTGGTGTGCCCAGGATGTGAGTGTTTTTGGGGGCACTGGGTCACAGGAAAGCAGAGTGCTCCTCCGTGTTTCCTGCACCCATGTGACTCAGAGCGGCGGACAACAGAGCACACGAAGGCTGCCAAGATTCCTGAGGCCTGAGTCCTCTGCTTGATTTAAAAAGAAAAAAAGAAAGGCGCTGGCCAACAGGAAGAGTCTGATGTGGAGGGGTCAGTTAAACCACCCACTCGGCCTCCACGCCGGGCTCCCTCCAAGCTCCTTCCTGAGCCCTACGCCATCCAAGACGCACAAACCTACCCCGCCCCGCTCGTCTCTCACGGGTGCACAAGCACACGCTCGCACGATGACTCCATGAGTCACCGTGTGCTGAGAAAACTGGTGGGTGAGACATGACCACGGATTCCACACCCAAAAGAGCTCCAGCGAGTGTGTGTGGGTGGTGCTGAGCGTTTTCCAGCATGTCCACCAATCAAAATGACCCCCCCCAACACTGCCCGTTCTCTTGGACAGGGCCTGCGGTGTCTGCAGGAGTCAACACAACCGAACCACAGACCCCACGTGACCCGTGACGGGAGAAGGGACGGACTGGGCCGGAAACTACAGCGAGACGAGGGCGGAGAGAACGGCTGTGTGTCTGCTGGAATGGAGAGAGGATCCCGAATCTGATACCACCATGGAAATGCTACTTTCTTCAATATCTTCTTTGGGATGAGAGCTGTGAATAACTTTTAGGCCTTTTGTAAAATAGATATTTTTTTTAGATTTTAGAATATTTTGTCTAGATGCAAAGGGCGTTTTGTTGTAGGTCTTGGCCAAGAAATGGTCAAGTTGTTCTACATGATGCCCGCTCTGCCAGTTGTGTGTGCATCGTCTGTCTGACTGCTTAGCCAACGCGGCCTGTGCTGTGGTCGTAAACAGCTGTGGCGCGTTCCTCCATGGATGCTGACGAGGAGAAGATGCCGGTCTCCGGGGGGAAGCAGAAGTGTTGCTCAAGCAGTCACACACGGGGATGAAGTGGATGTGTGAAGAGCTATGATGTGTAACGGGGATGAAGTGGATGTGTGAAGAGCTATGATGTGTAACGGGGATGAAGTGGATGTGTGAAGAGCTATGATGTGTAACGGGGATGAAGTGGATGTGTGAAGAGCTATGATGTGTAACGGGGATGAAGTGGATGTGTGAAGAGCTATGATGTGTAACGGGGATGAAGTGGATGTGTGAAGAGCTATGATGTGTAACGGGGATGAAGTGGATGTGTGAAGAGCTATGATGTGTAACGGGGATGAAGTGGATGTGTGAAGAGCTATGATGCGTTACTGCTTTGCCGGGTACCTGAAAACGCAGTCGAACTGGGGACCACCTCAGAGGCAGCGTCTGTTCGAGCGCATCTCTCTCTCTCTGTGTGAGAGGACACCAACAGATGTCTTATTAAGATGACAAGAGGTTTGGTAAGGTTTGCTTAATTTTCATGCCAAACTAAATTTGACAGTCGTGTTTACAGGAAGCTGTATAACCAAGACCTGACAGTGACCACAAACACAACGTATGCTGCATTTCACACGAGGGACAGAACATGGGGGTTTCTTTTTTGGGACACTTTCTGCTACTCTGTATTATTGACGCAATTGGATTTGCGCCTTTTCGGAATCGCATTTCAGCGCCCAGCCCTAAAGGAGAGAACACGGAACACAGAAAGTATGTGTGTGTGTGTGCGTGCACACACCCGCATAAAACAATCCCACAGGCAGGTATAAAAGAGTAGGACGCACAAACAGGTCCTTCTGCCATAAAATGGACTGCCAACATTTCTAAAGAGCACGGGTCGTTAGCAAAGCCATCGGCAGCAATTGAGAATCATCGTTTAAAAAAACGGCAAAAGGGAAAGAGCGTCTGGACCCCTCGTGTCCGCCTCCCCCTGGAGCTACAGCTCCCCCTGCAGGCACCAGCGTGAGCTGCATGAACAGAGTCACCACAATCAACTACAAACTCATCTCCAAAAAAAAAAAAAAGCGTCTTTAAAAACAAACCAGGCTCACGCAACTCTGACGAGACGGCTGTGTGGCCCAGCACGTTTACAGGCAGACTGCTCCGCCTTCATCCCAGAGGAGGAACCGTATCCGAGAAGTGAGGTCCCCCCCCCAGCAGAGCTTCAGGTTCGACCCGGATTCATGGAAGATCCTCAAAAATTACTTTTTTTAAATAAAAAAAAAAACAAAACATCCCATACATATTGGAAACAGAAGTGCCCTGAGGGATAACACTGATGCAACATGAGCAGAAACTTGAGTGGGACACACACACACACACACACACACACACACACAAATCTGATACCAAGTCCTTCCACCCAAGCTTTTGTGAAGTCATGCGCTTGCGTCTTCTGGCTGATCAAGATGATCTGATTTTCTCGACTGCAGGAGGACAATTGAACAGGCAGTGGACTAATGGACTCTGAAAGACACTCACACTCAACCAGAACCAAGACAACGAGAACAGAGTCCGAGAAATCCAGCGTCTTGTGCGAAATGGCACACACGCAAGCTTTCATTAGTGCACCAATGAAGGCCAGACCAGCGGGATTCAATTTCATCAGAATTTGACATCCAAGGAGTCCAACGCACGTCTCATGTTCGGGTTCAGAGTGTTTCATGAACAACTCTGTGACCACATGAGGCTTGTGTTTTACAGACTTCTGCAACGTCGAAATCCTGGAAAAAATATACTACATTTAGGTCAGTTTTGTTTAAACAGACTGCTTGGTAAAAAGCACTGGAGGTGTAAACAAACGCCCAAATCAGTGCCTCACCAGTAAGACTACTCATGTTAGAAAAATTCTTTAGTTTATGGGGAATAAAAAAAAAAAACCAATAATAAAATTTTTAAAATCTCAATCTACTAAATATGACCGACAGACAACGACAATGTAACTCTTAATTAAGAAGTGAGAGTAACCTACTTCACAGAGGCAGAAAAAACAAATGTTTAACATTGGTAGAATGCTTTTTACTTTAAAACGAAACCACAATTTTCCCGGTTCTCATCTGTCCTTTTTTATTGCTAAAATATGAACGACACAAACAGTACTGTACTATGTGACACAGGAAACCCAGGGGGGTCATTCTGAGTGTGTCGTAGGGGCACACAGTGAAGATTCTCATGTTGGTTTTACACAAGGTTAGCAGGCAGTGACCCCTTTGAACCAGATCTCTCACACACCAGCCGAACAAAGCCAGTCAAACAGGACACGCGTTACATTTAGCCGAGAACGCAACACCGTGAAAACATGTACAAGGCTTCAAGGTCTAAAACGACATTGAGTGTGTGCTACATGTTAATGGTATCAGTGTTTACTCCCATTACTAATGGTAGGAGGCTCGCAGTATGAAACTTCAAGGCAGCAGCTGCGTCCCAAAAGGGGGGGTGAAGACTCCCACTGAATCTCCTTCACACCAGTCCTCTCTGGAATAGCAGTTGACCTCTGACCTCGGCATAAATCAGCGCAAACGTCTGTGGAATGTTGGCGAGGGAGGAAGTTGCCGTAGTTGATGTGAGAGCCTCAACCAGAAACCAGGAAATCTGGTTGTGCAGGCCGGCCGGGCCCAGTAGTGGGAAAAACCTCGCCAAGAACGAAGAAAGAACATCACAAAATACACACCCACACTATCCACCAGCACACCTGAACATCAACAACAACAATGTTTGCATCTCTCACGACAGTAAATGATTAATATTTCAGGTTTAGGGGACTTCCGGAAGAGCACAGGCCAAACCCCCTCCATCAGGGCTTGGTAAAGAGGCCGGCCGGCTGGTGGTTTCCTTGAACGTGTGTGTATTAATAATGAATGCCCTTGCTCTGATGGAGCCGGGCGGCTGCTGCCGTGGTCCTGGGTTCGTCTGGCCCTCTCCCATTTCACCTCCCTGTCTGGACGCCGCTCCTCTGGGGACCACGTCTCCTCATCTCCCGTGTGGCCCACCGGCGCCGCATAGGCCCGTCTAACCGTGGAGACAGGAGAGCAGAGACCGCACGGCCTCGTACAAGGTGCCGAATCCGGGTCGCCGTGTTCACAGCGCCCCCAACACATGGCTACACCTGAATGCCAAGCTTTACTGCCATGACCCTCCCCAACACAAAACAATAACAAACAGGAGTGGGGGGGTGGGGGGGGGTGTGAGCCGAGCACGGAGCCCCCCCAGGGTGCGAGGATCGTGCGGTGCGATCGGCGCGTGTTATCAGGCGACAGGCGGGATTAAGCGTGGCATGTGCGCTATGCTCCGGCATGCAAAGACGTTTTTTTCCACCAGGCTGCCATTGCTACATGTGCCCACGTTCGGTCTGACGCTTGTTCGGCGCCGACACAAAGAGGCACACGCGGCACACCGGCCCGCCAGCCCTCGCCTCTCACAGGAGTTATATTTGACCCGCCGGGTCCGCCGCCTTCATGCCTCCATTAGCTCGAGCTCCGTGGCGGTGAAAGGTCAGAGGTTATTCACGAGCAGGTCGTCCCTCTCTGGGCCTTCGAGGAACACAAAGACTACGACAGGTTCTGTGTTGTCGAGTCCACGCCACACGCTTTCCTGTTGCCCCCCCCCCCCCGCTCCATATAGGACATTCATTTCCTAATCGTGGAAACGTAAGCTTTGTCCAAGGTACAAGGTTGTGAGGAGAGGGGGGGGGGGGGGGGGGGGGGCAGAGAGGCAGCTCTCGCCACAGCTAGCCTGCTCAAGCCGGCTGAGCGCACAGGTTTTTCCAAAACCCTCAAAACCCTCGCCTGCTGCCACAACAAATACACCACCCCCTCCTTCCTCCGAAGTCAACCCCACCCCCAGCTCCTTGCCTCACTCACACACCCCCCTCTCACACCGGGAGGCTGCCCGTTCCCAGCTTTTAGCTTTCCTGCTAACAATGCCACACTTAGCACACTTGTTTTGAAGCCATTTTGTTTAAAACTACTACTAGGGGAAAAACGCAGAGGGTCTGACGTAGTGACAAGACAAATGTTTAGCGAAGTGGTCAGGGGAGAAGATTTGGAACGAGCCCTCGCGGTTCAAGGGTGACCTGGCTGCCTTCATAAACAAATCTGGCTGAGAAAGCAGTCCAGGAAACGTCAGAAACGGTACAAAGAACTTCAGTCTTTAAAGAGAACATTATGGGAATGGAAAAACGGAGAGTTGGAAAGTTACCTTTTCACCGCTGCGGAATAATGTGCAATTTTTTCCAAAAGGGCATCCAGTGTCTGAAAATCCAGCAAATCGTTGGACTTGGAATGCATTTTATAATCCATTTATAAACTCCTACGACCAGAAAACGAAACCAAAAGGGGGGGGGGGGGGGCAGGGGGGAGGGAGGGAAGCAGAAAAGTTTGTAGACTGCTCTAAAGCCCAAACACAAGAGCTAGCTTTCAAACCTCCAGTTCAGATAAATGTGTCCCAAAATCCACTGTGCCAAGTACATGTTAATCCACAGGAAGTCCACAATAATCCTGAGAGTAAGGTCTTCAGTTCTGAGAAAAGCCCAAAACAGAGCTCACCACTCGAGTGGCTTCGGTCCGGGAGAGAGAGAGAGAGCGAGCGGTAGAACAGGCCTGCGGCCGGCTAGCTGGGTTAGCTTTGTGAGCCGGGCTCCTCTCTTCCCCCTCCCCCTCTCAGGAGCACAACGGCCCGGTCGCCAGAGGCACTTTGGCCCATTGTCCCCCCTCGTCCACGGGCTCGCAAGCTCAAGACCGGATGGGAACAGAGAGCGTGAGAGAGCGGGAGAGGGAGCGGTAGTCGAGGGCTCGGTGGAAATCCAGAAGCAGCACTTTTTCTCCTTCTTCCCCCCCTGCGCTCTCTCCGTCTCTCACGTACACTCGTGCTCTTACTCAACGCTGAAAATGGCTCTGCTGCTTCCTCATTCAGAACAGCCTCAGCCCACACACCCCTCCCTACGTGCTCTCTGGCGTTCACTCGCTCTCTCTCTCTCTCAGCCCCTCCCTTCTTTTCACCCATCAATAGCTTGAGGTCTCTCCACCCTCCCTCCCTCCCTCCCTTGCTGCTTCTCTCTCTCTCCCCCTCTCTCTCCCTCTCTCTCTCTCTCTCTCTCTCTCTCTCTCTCTCTCCAGCCACCCCCTCTTCCCTACTACCGTTCTGCCCTCCCCCCTCACCAATTCCTTTCAGGCTGATCCTCAGCAGACCTACCCCCACCAAAAAGAAAAAGAAAAAAAAAAAAAAAAAGAAAAACCCAAGGGCTCCCTTATCTACAGCCGCGCCCCGAGCCCCGCACGCACCCACACACACCCACACACACCCGCACGCACCCGCACGTCTAGACTACGGCAGCACAAAGGCGGCCACGCCGGGGCTTTCTCAGCAGCAGCTAGAGAACAAGAGCTACACATGGAAGTGAAAAAAAGAAGAACCCCCCCCCCTCTTCCCAAGTACATATAGGGGAGAGAGAGAGAGACAAGAAGGTAGTGAGAGAGAGAGAGAGAGAGAGAGAGAGAGAGACAAGAAGGTAGTGAGAGAGAGAGAGAGAGAGAGAGAGAGACAAGAAGGTAGTGAGAGAGAGAGAGAGAGAGAGAGAGAGAGAGAGAGACAAGAAGGTAGTGAGAGAGAGAGAGAGAGAGAGAGAGAGAGAGAGAATCTAGCCAAGGTGACTACCAGCAGGGTACATTAGAGGACAAGGCAGCTCCTCATTATTAATGACGAAACCTGAGCAAATATTCACTGGACACCCTCTGCACCTCCGCCTGGCCAAAAGGACGTTTCCCCAAAACAAACAACGACCATGTGTCTGCAACGTGAACTAGGCGCTACGTCGCACGTGGAGCGGTGCCGCCACTTTATAGCGCTCCGTGGCCTCCGCGGTACACCAAACTCTGCCAGGACCCTCTGCGGCCATCGGCGTCCGGGGCTAGAGAACGCCAGCCCCGTGTGGCGTGACCAGCGTGCACGTGGCCGTCGGGTCAGAGCGCCTGAGCTGTAGACGGATCCGCGCGTGCGACCGGGACACGTCGCGCCAGAAGGCTGCTCCGCTCTTCCTTGTTGCGCCCGAGCCGCCATCTGTCCGCACAAACGCTTCTCACCACGGCACGCCGAGTCCCGTGGCTTTGGTGACGCGGCTCACGTGGCATCCGGGGAGCGCGGGACCACCCACCACGGCGACAGCTCGTCCGGACGACGCCGGCAGGGACGGGGAGGAAGACGAAGAGGAGGGGGAGGGTCACGCCGTGCGAGGGAGGTGGGTCGAGCGGAACCGCCAGCGTCCGTGAGCCAGAGAGCACGCTGGCGTAATCAGTGCGAGGGAGCGTGAGAACCGCAGAGACGCCCCAAAGCCAACGAGTGGCACCCTGGGGGACTACAAATCTAATTGTGCTCAACAGAACCTCTGTTATCACGCACACGGGCATTTACCGCCCGCCATGGGCCAATCTCCACTCAGCCTGAGAGGGCTTGACAAATACTGCAACATTACGTTCATCACAAAACCGCCTTCAGTCAAACGAGGCCCAAATCTACACAAGTAAATCTGATCTGATGTTCTCTCACAGTCCCACCCTCGTCGATCAAGGGACCAATAATGCAAATCACTTCAAAATGAATAAAACTTGAAACACAACAAAAGAAAGTAATTTATGGGTTCGTTAAACAATAAGATGCGAGCGTTGCTGTGTTTTTGGTAGTGTGTGAGTGATAAGGGAGGAGAAGACGGACTACAAGGCTGGGGTTACACCACTGGCAGATACAATCTAGAGGAACAGATGTAAAAGGCTTTTATATCCCTCATCTGCCTCTTCCTGAAATAAACCCCCGCTGACCTTTTTCTCACATTCATGCAAGCACGCACACACACACTACATACACACACATTACATACACTATATACACACAGACTCACACAAAGGCACAAAGAGAGGGTTGCAAAATCTCTAGTAACGTATCTTTAAAAATAAAAACATTTTCTGACCAACATCTAGCACGTATAGTTTAGACAGCGGCAGATACGGTTCCCTCTAAAGCACCGGCCTGTAGCTGCTAACCCTGATTACGTTTCCACACCTGGGCAGATGCCACTGCTGCAGGGGAGGAGACCGCGACCTTTCACCTCGACAGTGCTCAGCCAGACGCTGGTCAAGGAGCTCAATGCACAGTTTGCTAACAAAGTTCCAATCTCCACAATCGCCGGAGCCCAGGATGTGATACAGTGTATCTGATTTCACACGCGATCATAAGACTTTCCAATAGCGCATGTGCACACACACACACACACACACACACACGATCCACGTGCCATATGCATCTCTCTGAGGGACAATACAGCAGCTGCCAAAGTGACAAAGAGCCTGCCTGAACCCGTAGTGGAGAGGAGAGAAGCTAGCTAGGACAACCCACGCTGGAGCTGCCATTTGGGGAGCTGGGGGGGGGGGGTCTTGCAGGGGGATGGAGGAGGCAGTGGAGTGGGGGATGGGCCAGCCTGGCAGGCAGCAGCACAGGAAGAAAATAACTCTCCACGAGGAAGCGCCTCCGTACCTCCCGAGCCCATTAATCATCTCAGCATTTGGGCAGGCCCAGGCAGACGGAACCCGGCCTGGAGAACGCAGACGGGCCAGCCGCGCAGACGGGCCAGCCGCGCAGACGGGCCAGCCGCGCAGTCTCCGGTGGTGGATGGGAGCACGTGAGGGTGAGCTAATGAATAATAAAAGGGAATAGCACACAAAACAAAACCACACCTCACACAAAAACCTTGTAATGTTTCATCCATCCATAAAGAGCAAAACTCGTCTCCTCCCATCTGCTCCCCAGCGTTGCCCCCACAACACACACCCACCCACACACACCCACCACTACCCCTCCCATCTGTTGTCTGAATGTGTGTGTGTGTGTGTCCTAGGATGACACAGCAGTCATACACTGGCACAGTGGAGCACCAGTAAACGAACCCTCCCCTCACACACACCCCCACCCACCCACCCCAGGGCTTTTAACAGAGTGTACTGTACCCTCCTCCACCAGTTCTCATAAATCCAGCACTGCCCCCCCCCCACTGACCGCTGCAGTGGACTAAACAATGCACAAAACAGCAGCTTCTTTGCAGCACATCCAGAGTCTAAACTCACACGTGTGTGTACGTGAGCTACCGCTCCTGTCTGCCCCACGCTCTCCCCGCGAGCACCACTCACACTCGCTACGAGTACACCAGCACGACACACAAAAGGAAGGGCATCTTAATCCCCGAAAACCTGCCATCGCGATGCGGAGCATTACGCAAGCGGGTTAAGACCGGCACAACGGCACAGCGAGGTGGCTACGGATCAGAGCCTGGGTCCCACAGGTCGAGGAGTCCGAGCTCGTGAGGTAGGAAGGAAAATAGAAGGAAGGCTTTTGACTGCTGGTGGTAGTAGCGGCTACCGCCTCGCCTTCTGTACAAGGAACCCGCACGCCAACCAAAACACAGGACCAAACGCAGCCGGCACAGTGGCCAAACACAGCCAGCTGTCAACAAACACCAACACTGTATCCAGCGACGCCGTGACCTGAATGCATAGACATCGTTCACATCTTCTGCATGTTAATCGGTGCATTAACAATGTGTAATGAGGACCTACACGTGCCGCGTCTTAAAACATATGTCCCTAGGCGTTGAAAATAGCCTCGTATGGCTGCATTAACAGGAACCGGCACTGAAAACATAACGTAGTACATAACGTTACATTCACGCGAGGGAGGACACTCATGTCAGCTTTTATGCAGCCCACAAGAATAAGGGTAGCACAATCAACAGACCAATTCATTAGCTAAAATCACTGCCAAAAATTGGGGATGTTATTTGAATTACTCATTATTATTCAAATTACAGAGTGATAAAGCTGCCATTTCCAAATAAGCGTCAGAAACATTCAAATCTAATGAAAATTTAATTATTAAATGCCAAACACTCTCATTGAGTGTTTTGGGCCTTACAACAAACAGTACCGCATTTTCCTTTGAGTGTGCTGCATGAAATCCTGTTAATGACGGTCAAGACATCGGTCAAGTTGCTTGATCTTTATGATCAGAGATCAGGGCTACATGATCTAAATGTGACCTTTACCATTCTTCTCTATAAGGACTCTGCTGGATGTCCATGTTGTACGATAAGTACAACTGGACGTTTACCGCTCCGCTCTGACGGACGTTTGCTGTCTGCTCTATGAGATCTCTGCCGTCAGGGCTCTGCCAGTCTAGGCAGACTTCAGTGAGGAACTTCTCCACTGTGCACCTCACAGCGCCGACTCCAACCACTGCCCGTCTCTAAATGTGCAGGCTTTTGTTTCTCTCTGCTCGGTGCCCTTGGCTCTGATTTTTTCTTCCAACCCCACGCTTCACACCACAGGTGCTGTTCTTCTCCACCAAGATCCTGACTTTGTCACACACAAAACTTTCTTTCCTCTCCCGCATGGCTCCAGAACCTCTGGACCGGCGCTCTGCAGTCTGGAAGCGAGACACTAGCGTGGGCTCCTTGGACAGGCTGCTCACATCCTGCACCTCCTCCGGGAGACCGGGACCGACGCTTCGCTTTGACACGGCCCAAGTGGCAAAAGCATCCTACCGTACTCAAGGAGCTCCATTTACTCAACCAGCCAGAACCCTTAGCAGCGCACGCAGGTGGGGGCTAATTACCGTGTGATATTTCAAAAGCAACAGGTTACACCTGTTCTCAATCGCAACTGCAATAATTAACCTGCGAGTACGGTTTCACGAAGTAAGTTAATATTGAAGACTAGCTTTGTCTTTCACCTGGCTGTACCAAACGAGCACACAGGGACAGATGCAGCGGGACGAGCGAGGAGGGGAGAGAAACAAACGGGTGCGTTACTTACATTCTTAGCTCTGTGGTGCAGTGGCCCTTCTCTCTCTATCTGTGTGCAGTCATCCTCACTGAAGCACTCGGCACAGGGGCCTCTCACAAGGTACAGCGTCACAGGTACCGCTGCCCGGACGCCCGATCACACGCACTCAACCGGGAGAGCCACGACTGGAGGGAGAGAGAGACACACACACACACACACACAGGCACCGTTAATGCGACGCGATGCACGGCTACAGGTTCACAACATGTCCAGAGCGTCCCGACGGCCTAGTGAACGTAACCGTGGAATGAGCATAAAAGCGACGAGATGCGGAGAGGTAGCAGATGGGCTGCGTGAGCCCTTCGCCAAAGCCACGCTAGCACTAGCTGCCGTGGCTACGGCTGTTAAGCAGGACAACTTCACAGGTTCAAAATAGCCCACTACCTTGAAGACTCACGGCACAGCGACAAGGCTGAGCACCTTCTGGAGGCAGTAGGAGTCGCTATATTAAGAGAACTCTGACATCAGCAGCGCACACACCTTTAAGACACTCGTGGGCCCTGCAGTGTAAGGGGGGGGGGGTGGGGGGTGTAAAAAGGCAGTCACAGAAGTAAAAGGTGCACTAATTAAGAATCCCCCTAGAGTTTTTACAATGTCTGGCATTATTAATGATTCAAACTCTAGATCTTGCAAGCAGTTATCATCTTGATAAGGATTTGCTTGCTTGATCAGAATATGCAGATTGTTTAGGGGGATCTTGGGTATGTGTGACAATAGGAACATGTGAGTTCATTTGGTGTTTTCTTTTTTTCTTTGGGGGGGGGGGATTTAATGTAACGAGTGCCAATATTAATGTTCATATTTACAACAGACATTAACTTTTAAAAACCTCTCATTCTGATTTTTTTTCTCTAATACTTTTACTAACAACCATCTTCATCTGTTTAACAGTGGACTCTGAAGAAATATTATCCTGATGTCATAATTTACCTGCTGTCTTAACAATGTTTACACAAACAAGTGTTTACAACAGAGCAGTTGGTATTGTATTACTTCTCAGAGAAGTAATGTGTATCAGTGTCCAGACAGCCACTACTCATGGCCGTGAGGGTTCATTTAAAGCATCAGGACACGCGGAGACGGAAAGACTTGCACTGCAGCAGGCCGTATTTTCACACAAAAACACCTGCACGCCTGAACCGTCTGCGCAAATGAAACACTACTTGAATCATCGATAACTGTGGGAAAGGACGTCATCTCTGTGCTGACAACTGAACCGATCGGTTTCCCAGAACCTACCCCCCCCCCCTGCACTCTTATTCCGAGGTTACATCCACAATTAGGCCAAACAGAGTTACCATGGCAACCGGACCAAGAGGTTTTTTATGGGGAAGTACTAAACACACCTCTCAATTCAACGCGGTGCAACCCTGCTACACATACAGCAACATACATCTAAATATACTAAGCCTAGGCTGTCATGACCGAGCGAAGTTAAACAGATAAAAGAGGACAAAGTTCGCATAACCACTGTGATCGTGTGCCACCCGTCACGCTCCTCTGACCTCTGCTGGCACCTGGTTTGACCTGTAGCTATCCATATGCTCTTTGCACTGCCTACCACCTAAGTACACACAACCACAGTCGATGAGGGAAGGCAAATACGTGTTGCACATTGACCCACGACCACGCTGTTACTGCTGCTGGCCGAGGGTCCAGACGCCTGGATTCTGGTGTGGAAACACCACGCTCCACTCGGCCCCCATATGAATGAGACGAGGAGCTGCCGTACATCACATGGGCCTTCCTTCCGTCAACACGAGGGTGGATCAACTGTCTCACGGCACTGCGATACCACTCCGCTCTCAACTGCCTAAAACACGCCAAGCCTTTATTTAATCAACACACCTTGATAATAAGGACATCACAAGTGTCCAAATTAAAAAAAAATGCAAACAATAACACGATCTTCTGCTGATGATCGGTAAACAACTGCGTGGTCAATTCATAAAAAACAAAAACAAACAAAACAATATGCAAGCATAATGGTGTTTGTCTTGATGTATATATATAATGACGGCGAGTGCTGTATAGTGCTGTACAGTGTATATTCCTTGGTAAGTGATGGGACTATATAGGTGCCTTGGTCTAGACGTTAGCCTGAACTTAACTATGCCAATTAACAGCCAGCCATTAAATGGGCAGGAAAGCTCACATCAGACCTGCATACAGGTAGGAACGTTTGCTTGAGACATCTTAAGCCATCCATCTTAATCCATTTACGGAACAAACTGTCGTCTACAGGACTTTAGTCTTTTACCACTCACAACACATTGGCACATCCCTATTCGTTTGCCAAACAAACGGCACTTCACACCACCATTGGGCGCTCACAATAACTAATAGATGTAATGTTTTATACTGCTAAAGTCTGCTTCATGTTCATCAAGCCATCAAACGCGCAATGATGAGTTTAAAACATCTGCAAACAGATGACAGTCTATATTTCTTTGACAGTGTTTGCACTGAGACGAGCCACTGGGATTAGGTTAGCTCGCTCGACGGGGATAATACAACACACGAGGCCTAATAGATAGATTTAAGATATCTAGATTTAAGCAGCGTTGTTAAATGTGGCCACTGCTCCTGGTCACACACACGGCGCTCTTGCCCTGTTTCACGGTGATGTTTTCATCGCAGATCGCACATCTCCACCAGGCTAGCTAACCTAGCCAGCCTGTAACGAGCGCACAAGTTTCACAACGACACACAGTTACTCCTAAAACCACACACACGCCCAGAGAGAGAGCCACACGGGGCGCGTACAGCCACACCGGGGCCGTCTACACCCGTACAACGTTACTGTCCATTAACATTAAAACGTTTCTTCTCCGCTCCTCCGGCGAGCGCACAAAATGGCGACTGCGTGCGGAGAGCTGGAGCCCCGGGAGCGCCGTGTCGTGGTTTCTGTGTTTTCATAGAGTCAGTGACACCAAAAAACACCAACCAGGTCAGGAAACTGACGCTAGACATCAAGGGTGGACGTTAAAGCGACCAGTCGCGGGCGCCACACGCGCCTCCCGGCAGCTATAACGTGATCGGGCTCGTCTGACACCGTCTCACGTCGTCGTGCGTATCTTGAGTGTTTTTGACCCGAGTGTACGAACATGGCGTTAACCCTCACCGGCCACACACGCCGAGGTACGCGCGTTTAAAACACACCACACCGACCACAGTCCGGAAAACCAGCCCGACACATCTTAAACCGAGCAAAAAAATAAAATAAACAGTGCGGGAAAGCCCCGTTACAGGCGTCAAACAACATACGCAACAGTGCGTATTATCTCTGCGGAATACTGCGTAGAATTCTCCCCCCCCCCCTCCGCGCATTCCCGAAAAGACGCGCGCGAGATTTCGCACGCGCCCGCCACTCGTCTCGCGCGGGGATACGCACGCGAGCTTACGCAGTTGGCGTACCTGCGTAGGTGTCCCCGCAAAGCTACCAACCAAAAAAACGGGCCCGGGCTAGCTAGCTGGCTAGCTAATAAACAACCCGGTCGGCCGGGCCGAGCGAGGCGTACGTGTTCGCTCGGGCGACACCGTGGCGCGTGTGTGTGTGTTACGTGAGACGTGAAACAAAACACCAACAAGCCGGCGCACCTCCGCCACAACGTCAGGCCTGGTAACGCCGCTACGCGCTGCGCTAGCTGGCTAGCATCTCCACTCTCCAGCGGCGGAGGGCCCTCTCCACACTCCCACCGCTCGCACGACAACGATTGACTCCCGACACCGACGGAGGAGAGCCCCCCTCCTCGACGGATCCGCTAAAACCCCGCACACCGAGCGCGTCCGTCGCGGCGGGACGCCGAGTTAAGAAACCCACCCCCCCCCCTCGCGCGCGTGTATTTACCTTATTTGTGCGGTTGTCAAGGTGTGCGCGCGCGGGCTCCTTTTTCTTTCCCAGAATCCAGAACAAACAGCTCGAGACGGCGGTGACGTCATGCGCGTGCCGGACGCGCGGAGCGCGAGGACAGCGCTGTCAGTGAAGTGGGGTGGGGGTGGGGGGGGGGGGACGGAGCCTCGGGACGGTCCTGCTAATGACCGAGGAGTCCAGCAAAAAGAGCACATTTATTTTTATTTTTTTACACGTCTTGTTTACGTGATTAGCCGTTATACAAATAAATGTTGACCAAGGCAAATCACATGTTTTGTTTTTTTTTTGTTTTTCATATCATGTTTGTCGGAAGTAAGCTAGGATAGCTAGCTAGCTACGTTAGCTTAAGTTAAACATGCTGTAGCTGTGAGCGGATCTGGCATGTAGTGTATTTCTGCGAAATATTGTTATCTCTCTGTCTCTACCTCTTGAATCACTTTGGCCCGAATGTGCGCCAGTAAAACAGCAAAAAACGATCGATCAACGTCCTAAATACGATGACAGTTCGTCAAAATTGTCCACATTGCGCCCCCGTGTGGTCAGAATCGTAAGAGATTTTAACGTCATTGGTAATAAAAGGTGCCCGAAGACATTTTTGATTTATGTTATTCAGACGTCCTTTACTTAAAATAAACGAATGAATACTTTAATTTAAATGTTCATTGGCAATTTGACTTTGAAGTCTAGTTCCCAATGTCCTTGTAACTAGTTTGTTTCCAGAAGATAATGACCAATTCTTTTTTAATTCTTGCCCTCATGGCACATTTGCTGTGTGTGTCTATATCTGTTTGTGCGTATGCACTTATCTTAAAACAGGACAAGACGCTGTAATATGAAAATAACTGTGTGTAAGTGCTACATTATACACTAGGTTGTATAGAAAGGTGTGCTTTTCTTTCACATTCAAGGGTTAGGGGAAGATAGTCTCATCCTGGTGAGACTCTATTCCTCTCTCACCCCCTTCTGGTGGTTTTCTAAAAGTGGTGTGTAATATTTCTGTTCTTCCTTTGACTGTGCTCTTCTGGACTGAGATTGATACTGACATTCCTAGGAGCTGTGTAGTCTGGTCAGAGTGTCAGTGACCAGTCCTCTGACCAAACTGAGAACATGTGCATCAGGACTGTACCATGGAAGAAAGGAAGAATGTGGCCTGGACTGATGAATCATGTTTTGTTTACACCACAAACATCTGTGCTCTTTAAAAAAAATGCTGAAGAATGGTTTGAGGAACATGATAAAGAGTTCAAGGTGTTGACAAGGCGTATGCTGTTGACCAAGTTCCCCAGATCACAACACTGTTCCATGGAGTCCCCACCTCACAACATACAGGACTTAATGGATCTTAATGGGAGCAGTATCTGGTATCTGATACTGACGCTTTGTAGAGTCTATGCCTCGAAGGTTCAAAGGTGGTTTAATTGTTACGGCTGATCCATGTACATGATGTGCTACCTCATGAAGGCTCAGCAAAAACTCAGTAGTGTTTGTTACTGCTCTATTTACATTTACAGGACAGCTGGATCCACATTGTCCGGAATGTGTCCCGCATCTCGTCTGAGAGGGAGAGAGAGAGAGAGAGAGGGAGAGAGGGAGAGAGAGTGAGCATTAGTAGAGACTCAAAGGCAGTGTGGTGTAGAACAGGGTTTGATTAGTGTTGGTAGGTGTGTGGGAGCTGGTTCAGGTTTGGAGGTGAACATCAGTGTTTTCAATTTGATGCAAGCCACCACAAACTTTTGCTGAAGGAACCTGCATGAGACAGCTGGCTGTCCAGAACTAACCGGCAGGTCGTGGGCCTTGTTAGTTGGAGTGACCATAGAGTTCTCTAGTAAGAAAGTGTTGACTTGGGGATCTCCAGCGATATACTCCAGTGAAATATAGCAGCTCACTCATGCTGGATGTAGCTTTATGTGAGGAGCTGCCATCCAGGAGGAGATGTCTGCTAGGCATGCCACAGTATGAGCAGTAACCAGTGTTGGAGTGCGGAAAGGAAAAAAACCTTTAGCATGACAGTGATATGAGAAATCATTTGAGGATATGAATTCACTAAGAGAGTGGGAGTAGAGGGAGAACCGGAGAGGACACCACGGAAGTGTCTGTATGGTGCAGATATAGATCCCCACCATGTCACCTGATATGACCGTCCCTCCAGGTATGCGGCAGACCATCGCAATGCCATGGCATTAATTCCAAAGCTCGTGGAGGTGGACAGAAGAATCTTCTTGTTGTCCGTGCTGAACGTGGCTGAGGGATGGAGATTAATCAGGAACGACACCAGCTTGGTCGATCTCACAGAACACAGCTTCTCAGCTTCTCACCTCGGTGGAACGTGTTAAACCCACATTAAACCCACACTGGTTAGGATCTTTTAGTTCATTTCGTTGCAAGACACTCGGCGGATTGTAATGAGCACATTCAAGAATTAGACGTGATACCGTTGGTTGGTTGCAGGTGGCTAAAGTGTCGAGTGAGGGCTTTGTCAGGATCAGTATGAGCCGGTCTGTCTGAAAGGCCTTTGGTACATAATAGGATGACAAGAAACCCTTTACAGTTGAAGATATGAAAGGAAGCAGGTTTTGCGAGATGGTTTAGAGACGTGCGGAAGGGTGTAAAGGGCTGGAGACAGGACCTCTAGTCGAGATAAGATTTTCCTGTGGAAAGTCAAGAAAACCATGCTAAGGCAGTAAGGTTTACTGTAGTTTAGAAGTAGTGCTAGGAGGAAAGGACTGGTATATTTAGTCAATCTTCTCATCAAATAAGGTGGCCAAGTCATCGGTGGTGGGGGATGGGAGTTTAGAAGGTGCCTCAGAGCCTGCATGATTCAGACGCTGCCAGCTTTTCCTCCTTGAATCCTGCCTTATCAGCACTCACATTGGAGGAGACGTTTGCTAGAGGAGCACGGTGGGAGAAGAGATTGGTGTCAGGCTGTGATTTCTTCAACTTTGTTTCAGCTGCTTTTAATCCTTTCCAATTATTGTGTAAGATGTCCAACATAGGAGCTGGATGAGAAAGTCTTCTTGGTCTGGAAGATCAGAGGACAGAGAAGGTCAATGGATTATGAAAGTTGACTTTGAAAGAGATAAATGTTTTGGTGGCACGTTCCTAAAAGCTATACTCATAGAAGCATCACAACACAACGATAATATTTAAATGAACAAATATTACAGTGAACAGTACATCTGTCTCATTTAAGAAGATCTTAACACTATGTAGGTTTTGGGAAACTGCTCTGCTTGACTTTATTTAACGTTATATACTAGTTGTAAGTTGACAAGGCCTCTTTAATTGTAGCACGCCGTATTTCTGCGCGGTCACTGTGGGGTCTGCTCTGGGAGGCCGACGAGAGTTCCAGATCAGGGGAAGAAAGCCGAGCGCGCGCCAGCTGGACCTCCACGCGCGCAGTCAGTATTCCAACCTCAGGTTATTTTCCCATTTAAACCATTTCCCAATTGTGGCTTGTTTCTAAATCACTTTCCCCTTGAATGGGGTCCTTAAATCCTCTTCAAATTGTATTCCTCTGTGGTTTAGGCTGTATTCTTGCCTAGGGGGATATATGATTGATGGGGTTAAATAAATGTTTCTGGGTTTCGGTTCTGTTTTTCACGGATTTTTCATGTCTCAACAATCTGATTTCTACGTTCAAGTTTGCCCCAGTGTAAGACATTCCAGTCCACTTCCTTCAGTAGACATGTTTATATTTGAAGTTAAAAATGTTGAACACGACCGTACTATTTAATTTCTTGGATCACTTATATTTTTGTGGGAACGAGTTCTTAGATTTTAGATTATGAGTTAGTGGATGTTACCACACGGGGGCGCTAGACCTGCACGGCTGTGATATTCCTTGTCAACGGAAACTCAGCAGAGATTCTTAATACGAGTCTAGAGACACAACTGATGAACTGCGTGAGAATTTAATTTTACATGTGTGTATGAGGGCATTAGCACAAGCTTTTTGATGGTGGGTAAAGCTTTGTGTGAGTGTATCATGATTGTGTTTACAATTCTTACAAAGAGTAAACAGCAGTATCTTTTGCTGTAGGTCACAGAAGCTGTATACTGGTGACCCATGACTGGGATGGAATGTTGGTTTGGCATTTTGTCCTGGAGGGGTAAACCACAGTCCAGCATCTGGTCGTAATGAACATCCCCTGTTCTTCGCGAAAACTTGCATAGGAAAAGCGTTTACACCCTCCAGTGCTTGTTCAGAGGATCATATCAATGTAAAATCTACCTATATGTGTCAAAAGCAAACAAAACAAATTTAGTACTTACTACTTCCTAGTCCAAATGCTACTCCTGTTATTTATTTTCATAGATTTAGTTATTTAGCTTATTGAAATACAAAGGAAATAACGTTCACTTGTGGAATATCTTTTTTTGCTATATAAATTTTAAATCAGAGCCAGTGGCATTACATACGTTTGTTTTAGCAGCACAGTTCTGAGACGGCCTTCTTCCACTAAGGTTTTGCACTAAGGTTTGGTTTCTTTCGGCTGCCGTATATGTCTGAGATTGCCCTCTCTTTAAGGATTTCAAAGTAGCAGCTATTCAAGCACTTCATTCCTTTTCTAAGGTTTTTCTTCACTGCATTTCTCTTCTCCAGCCTAGACACATTTTCAGGCGACAGGATGCTTAGAGCTAGCGAGCATCCTGTTTATCTGACCTATGCCTTCTATTTCATCTGTTTTTTTTTGTTTTTTTTTCCTGTGTCATTTTTCTCAGTTGCTCATCTTGAGTTCTTGCAGCATGCCGTATTTCCGTGTGGTCAGTGTGGGGGTCTGCTCTGGGGAGGGGAGGGGAGGGGGGGGGGTGTAAAGTCCAGATCGGGGACAGAAATCGGAGAGCAGCCCAGCCGGACCTCCACCCACACAGTGGTCTCGAGCTCCTCGCCTCTCCTCCCTCCACAGGTTACATCCTTTTCCCAAACATATGACAATTCCGATGACGTGGACAAACATATTGTCATCCTTAATGTACACCCACGCATGCGCACACCCGCACGCGTACAGAAGACATACAACATGCATGTGCATTCATCTCAGATTCTAAGCAACATCATGGAAGGTGAGGAGGGATACAACTAAAAACTAAGTGGCTCTGCATGTGTTTGTACTGCCTGCATCTTTTTACACATATAACCCTGAAATATAAGAAACATGGGCTAAAGAAAGTCACAGGCTGACTAAACGAACACTGAGACTGAAATCAGAATCTCGGGGGGTTGACTGACGAGACATTTTTGTCATCGCAAACATTTCCATTTTTCCTATTTCTATTATTTTCCCTCCTTTTAATTACAAATATAGCCAGACTGTAAAAGGCACTAAAGCTGTTCTCTGCTGTAGTGCACAATGCACGAGCGTTCACGCGATCTAGAGCTCAGAGTTTGTGATTTTTCTTCCCTTTACTTCAGTGACTCTGTACAAACATCAGGATGTGGCTGTAACCATCTGGGGTAAAAGAAGATTACTCTATTGAAGCCTGTTGGTTGAAAGGATGTCTGGTGGCCTTACACAACCTTCCGTGAGGGGCCCTTGTGCTGTTCATATCACCTCAGATCGCAGTCTCTGTGTAAAGTGAGATCAGCCTGTGTCAGTCAACAGACAACAGACTACTTATCACGTCATGATTTTCAAGTCGCCATTGTTTAAATAATCCTGTTTATAATTCTCTGCTC
The DNA here is from genome assembly GCF_052324685.1 of Brachyhypopomus gauderio. Lineage (NCBI taxonomy): Eukaryota > Metazoa > Chordata > Actinopteri > Gymnotiformes > Hypopomidae > Brachyhypopomus > Brachyhypopomus gauderio. The sequence goes on from NC_135216.1 coordinate 25,682,405, forward strand.
CTGTCTCGGGCACTAACTTCACAGATGTATTTATGTCAGGGTGGATGGATATATAGGCAGGCAAGCAGTTTGGCGTGTAGACAGTAAGTAGTAGCTATGATAGATCTTGACTGATTTCAAGGGAAACTGAAGAATGAATTGTTTGGCAGTTTCTTATATGTATTTATTTTTCATTATTCGACGAATGCAGAATTATGACAAAATTACTTTACAAAAGGCTTTAGAAGTTAGCCAACTAGAACTAGTTTCCTGCTAATTCCCTGGTGTTCCTCTATTTCAGTATCTACGTGTGTTGCAGACAGATGCGACAGGCAGCAGATGACGGTTGCATGCAATACAAAACAAACAATTTGTTTGTTAAAACTGTAATTCGCGTAAGGAATTCTAACCAATCAAAGAGGAGGAATCTCACAGCGGTGTGACGCGCGGGTTAAAAACAATAAATATATTTTATATAATATTTTGTTAATGGTTGTAATTCGCGTAAGGAATTCTAACCAATCAGAGAGGTGGGATCTCCGGTCGGCGTTACGCGCAGGTTACAGGCCATAAACGACAGTCCACCGCTGAATGTTGTCAGATCGGCACACCCCGAAACGCGTGTAGGAGAAAATGTTCTCATAAAAAGAAACCATTTCTGCATTTATTTTGACAAATGGCAGTGCTGTAGGGTCAAGCCATTGGTAAGTGATCCTAAACTTTGTAGATTCGTGTAGTTGAGTTTGCTTTTGCCGTTTTGTTTAAGTAGAAAAGGCTCTCTTCTCGGTTTGGGGAATGGAATATCCTGTACAAGCCTGTGAGAGACCGACTGACTTTGGAAGGAACCCAGTTGAGTTGGCCGCTCCACTGGACCAGGACGGCGCTCTGTGGTAGCAGTACGTCCTTCGTAGTGGTAAGATAAAGTGTTTACATTTCCCTCGTTTGTTAAATGTAGTATTCTGTTTCCTTCATGTCTTCATTTGATTGCCATAATCAGTCAGGCAATCGGACAGAAAACCAGAAAAACGAGAACATTGTCAGTTGGGGCTTGATGCCAGACATGCAATGTTTAAACCGTATTAGAAGAGCAGCGATGACAAAATATACACGAATTGTTTAATCTGTTGACGTCTAGCGCTTGCCAATGCGAATACAGAAAAACATGTTCATGAGTGTTGTGTGGACTTTAATGGTACACTTTCGTGTGATTTAGAGGCAAACAACTACCGTTAATAATGAGCTGGGCTACACAGTACGTATTAAGGTTGTGTTGCTTTAGGGCGATGTTCCAGAGGTCATGCATTTTATATATATATATATATATATATATATATATATATATATATATATATATATATATATATATATATATAAAAAACTTATTATATAAATATAACTTCACACACACAGACGAGGGTATAATTCACCCCTTCTTCCTTTTGATTACCTTAAAAAGCAATTGTTACTTTATTCAAGTGGATGTTATAGTGTGCTTAATTTATTTTTGTAGGATAGCAAACGATCGCTCTGTGGTGAGCAGAACACTTTTCACCTTGATGAACCTGGATCCTTAGGGTTTGCATGGTCTCTCTGATGGAGGTTGATATACCACCTCAGTGAAGCGAAATCTAGCAGTCGTCATTTGGCTCACCTGTGTGTCTGTAGAACATGGACACTAGTCGGTGTGAAGGATATGGGCAAAACATCTCGTTTTTCTACTCTCTGAGTAACAAGTCCATCATCCCACAATGGAAGTCCATCGACTTTGTGGTGGTGGGCCTCGGGGTCCCGGTCTGCATTTTTATCGTCCTTGCCAACATGTTGGTCATGGCCGCCATCGTGGTGAACCGACGCTTCCATTTCCCCATCTACTACCTGCTGGGCAACATGGCGGCGGCTGATCTCTTCGCCGGGATCTCCTACTTCTACCTCATCTTCCACACGGGGCCGTGGACCATCGGGCTGTCGCAGAAGCAGTGGCTGGTGCGTGGGGCCCTCATCGAGATGAGCCTGATGGCCTCCGTGGTCAACCTGCTGGCCGTGGCGTGGGAGCGGCACCAGACGGTCTTCACCATGCAGCTGCACAGCACCATGTCCAACCGTCGCGTGCTGCTCTTCATCGTTGCCATCTGGGCGGTGGCCGTGGTCATGGGCATGGTGCCCACCATGGGCTGGAACTGCGTGTGCGACCTGGCCTCGTGCTCCACGGTGGCCCCGCTGTACTCGCGTAGCTTCCTGGTCTTCTGGGCCAGCCTCAACCTCCTCACCTTCTCCGTGATGGTGGGCATCTACGCCCGGATCTTCTTCTACGTGCGACGCAACAGCCGGAGCATCGGCCCGCACGCCGCTGATGCCGGCCACAACGACACGCTCGTCGGACTCATGAAAACGGTCTCCATGATTCTGGGTAAGGGATGCAAGCCTGTTTTTTTTTATTATTTTTTTTATTTTATTTTTTCCTCTCTCTCTCTCTCTCTCGTTTCTCTGGTTGAGGTCACTAATAAGTGGCTTAGGCTAAGGTTACTAACCACGCTCGTATACAGGATAGCCCCAGGGAGGATATAACACTTTGTCCGGTTCGCTGGTATATAATCTGTTGTTTGGCCCGCTCTGGAATGGTAATTGCACGGTGACGTTTTCAAGACGACGGATGTTAATTGACTGAAGTGGTTGCGTCTAATGAAAACGGGTCTGAGGATCCTCAGATGTACTTCACCGTCTACGGCCACGTAGTTCAGAAAACAGGATGTGAGCGCAGTGTGCACACGCGTGGGGGGGGGGCTGGGGATGCCGCTTCACAAAGCCTAATGCTGTTTGTATGTCCTTCCGTTTTCCCACCCCCTCAGGCACCTTTGTGATCTGTTGGACTCCCGGCCTGGTCATTCTGTTGCTGGATGGGCTGGAATGTAAGGAGTGTGAGGTGCTGAAATACGAGAAGTACTGCCTGGTCTTGGCAGAGTGCAACTCGCTGGTGAACCCCATCATCTACTCCTGCCGGGACGAGGAGATGAGGAACACCTTCAGACGCCTCCTCTGTTACTTCTGCAGGCGCGAGGAGGAGCAGGAAGAGAGCACCACTGACATGCGGAGCGACACTCTGAACAAAGAGCGTCTGCTTTCTGAGAACTTCAACCACACAGATCACTTTACTTTGTGAGCTCCAGCACCTTTTAATGGACTCGGGCCCTTGAGCATGAATGTCTGAAGTATTGCAAGAACCGAACAGTCATCTGTACTGATAATTCCACAAATGGCACAGGTTTAGTAAATAAACTGTTGGGATGATCACAGACACTCCCTGATGGTGTGTGTTCTTGCCATTTGGGCGTGTTCATTCCTGTAATTAAAGCAGTCATGAGTTGTGTGCTGTTTCAGTTACTGAGGTGCACTGACTTGCTATAATGGACAGTCTGGTGTGGTAACACTTTTTAGTGGTAATTGCAGATAGTAGACGTGTGTGTGTGTGTGTATATATATATATACACATATACGTACACACGCATGAGAGAGAGAGAGAGGTAAGAATAGGAGAGGGTTTACCAGTTTAACAACAATGCGTGAGTGCAGTCAAGCGTCTCTCTTCCATGTCTAATAGTTTTGAAAAGCGTGGATGTTACTCCCACTGGATTCAAGAAAGCATGAACATCTTCTGGAAAGTGCTTTTGTGTTCTGTGTAAATGAGTTCATTCTCCTTCCTTTTGAGTGTCGATAATTTTGCGTGTTATGTTGAAATCATGGCAGTGTTTCAATGTGGTACAAAAGTATTTGAAAAGACTTTTGTTCTTGATGTATGCTCTTGTAAGAAAAAGGATTTACCTATATGGCCTTTGGCAAGATCTGTTTATCCAAGCAGAGGATGTGTTCAGATTACATTATTTCAAATGGGTGTTGGATGGCAAAAGAAGTTTTGTAAATATTTATGTACATAAAAGTAGCCCGATATGCTAATGATCATAAACCACACACCAGGATCAAAAGCACACTAGATTATTTTATTAGTTTTTGCTTTTCTAATAAGGAACACTACAATTCTCATATTGTTTTTTTTTCTCTTACTAGAACAGTTCTAAAGTTGAGGTATAAAAGGAGTTCGTAACAGACTAGCAAGTCTGAGAATGGCGAGGCGTATATACAAGGAAAATGGAGATGACAGGAGAGGTAGAGAAAGGGGTGTGGTAACTACAGAAGGAGTGAGATGGGAGAAAGGATATACTACACTAAAAAACACCTCAGTACCATTTGTTTTGGTGCAGTAGAATTAACCTCGATTCATGATAATCTGAAGTGGCCTTTGACACCATGTGTTGTTCACATGCATCTTAGAGTAAAATGCTGATCTAGGCTCTAGGTACTGACCAGTTTATTACTATCAGTACCATTGCCTTGTCATGTGGACATTGACCTTGGCTGCTAGATTAGGGCCCCATTTCGAACTGAGGATCAATTCTTCATATGAAGCTTGATTTTGGACTGCTGTAATCAGCAGCGTGTGGGCATCACAAGTTCCGATATGAGTAGTTCTGGCCAGGGATCATGCTACACAACTCTGGGGGGGGAAAATCATTATTGTAGGATCTTTCCGCTCTCTGCGTTTCCTCTTAAGTGATAAAATCAGCTGGAGTAGAGTACAGCGTTAACGTTGCAGTGCTGTGGATCAGCCTTCCTTGTCGGCCCACCTCACCTCCGCCTAACATGCTCGTGCATGTCAACGTTTGTGCCCCGCGATCGTACATCTGCAAAACGTTAAAAGACCAAAACAAAAGATCACGCTGTTCGTGAAGTACGGATTGCTACCCGCTCGGTCTGCATTCATGCAATTAAAGACGGCAGCCACACGAAAGACAAAACAGACTGCATTCTCAGACGTGTTTTCAATCACAGGTAAAATTGCCTTTGGGTATGTGTGTAAAATGCCGGAATGCGGAATAGGTGGACTCCCGAATTGCGCAAAACAGCCAATCGTAAAAACGCCAATAAAAACACGGACGACTCTTGCCTTTTGTTAAGGGCAGTGTTCAAGTGATTTAACCGTCCTAGTCGTTTAGTAGAACCTCTACAACCTGTAACACGGCTGTTCATCCCTTCTTAAAACCTTTCGACATAGGTTAGCTAAAGCTATGCAGGGCCAGATGTGTATTATTTACTGCTGACTGTGTTCAGAAACTACTCGTTCAAATCTTACTAATTAAAGGGATGGGGATCGTAATTATCGTAATTAATCGGCTGTTACACGTTGGGAAATACAAAACCTAGGTACGGCCAAGATCAAAAGAGCACCGGTGCCTAAAAGAAAAAAACGTTTTATGCTATTTACCGACACCGGTTATCATGGTGTCACGTTTTTGCTGAACTGATCTAAGAAGCAGATCATATTTTAAGGGAATTCTGAATGCACCATATACAAACGGAACCAGCTCTGACAGAAGCAGATAAAACAATCTGGCAACACTCAAAAATCCCAATTCAAAGTGAAACGGAAACATCAAAACGTTATCGAGATCATAAAAAAAGAAAAAGGCGAATAAACCAGGTAATTAAAAAAGGTAACAGCTCTTACATTGAGAGAGAAAAAACACACATTCCACAACCTGTACAAAGACATCCATAGATGACTGGTACATCAAAACAAACAAACAAAAGTGTTGGTGGGGAGTGTTAAAGAGTAATTTGGTGTAATAATAGCATTCGATATAAGAGACATATGAAATGTTTTAACTAACATTAATCAACACAGGACACTATGATCTGTGTAATTTCTTGAAAAGGTCCTTAAAGTTTGTTCTTTGTTGTATACATATAAACAAAACCCCTCTTACATTTCAGTTGCTGAGTCCTTTGTATAACAAGTTTCATTTATATATATATCACAATGCCCTGGTGCTGCGGTGACTAGTTCAACTGTATTCAGAAGAAAACGAGGGAGAGAGACATTAACAACGGCTCAGTCTCCAACGTCCAAAGAGAAGGTCGACATTAGTCTGCAAGATCCTCGGTACTGGCTGCGGTTCACCTTGAAGCTACAGCACACCTAACGCTAGTTTTTGGTTAAACTTCAAAAGCAGAAGAGCCCTTGTTAATTGGCGATGTTAACTGGTAAAAAAAAATTAACACTACAAAAGAACAAAAACAAAAAGGTGTTTCCGAGAAGCCGGACGTGTAAACCGTAGGCAACAGAAGGGATTGCGTGCGGTTCGGAGCATGCTGCTATCGTGGAATTAGAGCATCACCTGCACATACAATACAATCAGGATTCAAGTGTGTGGTTGGGGAAATGGAAAAAGCACACACACCACATACTGTTGTATGCAACACAACAGGTCATCTAAAAAAAAAAAACAAACAAAAAACCAAAAAAAAAAAAAAAAAACCAAACGTCCAGGCCTTCATCCTCCTCCTCCTCCTCCTCCTAACAGGTACGTTATCCATCCACCCACATTCACGAGCAAGGTTATGATGCAACATTTTTGGCTTGGAGGTGTACAGGGAACAACTGCAGTCCGGTAGCTACGTTATCAGTGTCACGTGGGCCTTGACTCGGTCCAGGTGTGCGACAGCTGTGTGTGTGTGTGTGTGGGGGGGCGCGCTTAAAGCCGGTAGCAAGCCACGCAGGGAAAAGCCCCGTGGAAAGAATGGAGGAATGGCAGGACCCACCAAGGCGTGTAATGACGTGACGCCATGTGCGTGGAAAGGATATCTTTTTGTTGTTTTTTTGGTTTTAGTCATCCTCTGTTCTGAGCAATGAAAGGGGGGGGGGGGGGGACCTCAAACTGGTGAGCTATGCCTACATACATGGAAGACAATTTCATATCTGGATTAATATTTTCTCTCATAAAAAAGAAAAGAAGAAAAGAAAAATAATAAACAAAGAACACAGAAAACACCGCAGCAGTAACCACTGTAGTCACCACTGGCTCAACAGCACTGTTCTACAGAGACAAACACTACGTAACATTGCAGTGTTTGTATGGTGGCTGGTGCATTATTGGACCCCCCCCCCCCCCCCAAAAGGAAACTCATACATGTCATGAAACCACACGATGTCTCATCTCAGATATGAACAGATCATCATTACGGGCCATACAGTACACTGACTACAACCCATCCTTGCTTTCTGCCTTTTCTGTGAAATGACTCAATTTGCACCCCGAGTTTCACATTGCGGTTATACTTTATCATGATTACCCCTCACTTGTAGTTGTGCTTAACTGACTTTTTAAACAGCGTAAGGAGCCAATCCCCTCCCCCTCTAAATGCATTACACTGATGACCCTATACCGACACTCAAACACGTTCCTTGTATGGGGACCTGTAAAGTACACAGAGATGCCACGGAGACACTGTAAATGGCGAGGAACGAGGTCTTGCACGATGTTTTGGTGTTCTGGTCGACCCATGAGAAGACTGCCAACGGCGCTTTGGTTCCAGCGGTGAGGGGAGGAGGTCTCACAGTGCGGAGGGTCTAGTGTTTGTGGGCGGGGCCATGTGCCCTTGTTTGACCCTTTACACCCTCCTTCTCCCCCGTCAACAGTGCAAAACAGGAGAACGGGGGCTTCCTGGAGAACACGGCCCCATGAAGCCCAGAGTCTGTCCGCCTCGAAGGGAAAAGCATGCGTGTGTATTTGTGAAGAGGGGGGGGGGAGTGGCGTAGTGGCGGTGGATGGGGCGGAGCCTGTTGAGCCAAACTGAGAAAGAAAAAAAAAAAAAAAAACCTGGGTGCTTTGACAGGTGCTAGCTCATGAAACAGCAGCAGAGACCAGAAAGGAAATGGTGCTGCAGTGGTGGAAGGGCTTGTGTTGTCTCTCGCTCTCTCTGCGTCCGTGTGTGTGTGTGTGTACGTGTGTGTGTGTGTGTGTATTGGTGTTTGCGCGCACAAGTGTGCATGTGTTTGAGGTGGTGGAAGCGCCACGACACGGTTGGAGGTGTCCGGGTGGAAACCGCTGGGCTGTTTGGTTGGAGAGGTGGTGGAGATCGGCTCTGGCTTGTCCTGTCCGCAGTCTGCCTACACACACACACACACACACACACACACACACACACACACACACACATATATATAACGCTACTGCACAGCACCTGTAGAAGAATGTCTCTAATATTGCAAATGTTCATCTCTAATGTGTGTGTGTGTGTGTGTGTGGTTGGAGGAGGCTACTCACTTCTAAGTGGTGCGGGATGTAAACAGCGCCTCCCGCCAGCTCCTCATAGCCGCCCGTCAGGTGTGTAACACGGTGCAGGGTAGCCACCTGTTCCAAACATTCAAGTTTCAGCACTCACCACAAAGCCCCCGTAAGCCCACAACTCTAGCACACGTGACAACAGCAGCATGACACAGTTTTCCGTTTACCAAACCAGACTGCCAAAACCGTTTCAGCTTTGCAAAAAGCGGTCATTATAAAGAACCTCCCTCCCCCTGCAGGCCCGTCTCATGAGCCTTGTGACCCCAGCAAACACGTGGGTGGCGCCCACAGGTTGAATTAGGCGTGGAAACGCCCCAGAGGGCCCCACACCCGTGGTGGAATAACGGGACGGGTGACTTTCCACGCCCCCAGCGGTGAGGCTGCTCGGTTTCTAGACGAAAGCCTGGCACGGGGTCAGCTTCATGTCTCCAACACACCTCCAGACCGATTACGATGAAGACATACACAGCACCGGTGGAGGTGTGGTGCCCGCAACAATACTGGGCACGTTGTGGCAAATGCCCGGTTAAAATAATAATAACAAAACACGTTATAGCCTTCACTCGCTGAATAATTACTGGGACTACGTGAGCATGTTCTCGCGCTGGGGGGGGGGGGACGACTAAGAGTCACCGAGTTTCATAAACAAGCTCAAGAACAGATTCAATGTCACAAAGATAAAAAGCTCATGGCATCCACCACAAACGGGCGTATTTGCTTAGAAAAAGAAGTTTACAAATGAAGCCACGAGTAAACACCCAACCACTGAGTAAGGAGTCGATGGTAATCGATACGCAGACAGTATGGATTTCACACTTTGTTTCCTGGCATCAAACCAGGCGCCTTACATGTGACACGGACACGAACAGAGACTGTGGCACCAGACGGCGCCTCGCACCAGCCAAAACACCGAGCGCTCGGCCCCGTCTCGTTTGCCAGCTGCGTGAAGCCGACCACCGTGGAGGATCTTGGCTGAGCCCGCCAACCTTCATCCGTGGAGCCCAAGGTCACCCATCCAGACTAGACACAACCAGGCAGACAGCCGCACGGTACAGCGGGGCCCAGAATCGCAAAAAAGACAGAAGCGCGTCGACAAAAACCTTCACCCGGACACGGCGCCTTACTGGCTGACGAGAGCGGGTCGGACGGTGCCGACGAATCAGGCAAGGGGGGCGGTACCTGAGTTGGGGGTTGCTGGGGAGTTGGCCTGGCTGGCCTGCGCCGAAGCGTTGGCGGCGTCCACCGCCGTTTTCACGGCGTACAGGTTGGCCTCCTCCTGGAACTTTCCGATGTTTTTCTTATACCGAATTCTCTTGTTGCCGAACCAATTAGAGACCTGAAGAAACGACACAGAGTGCTTGAAGACGTAAGGAATGGGTGAAGATTTTGCCTACACGCTACTGGGTCAAATACCACACACACACACACACACACACACCTGAGAGACCGTGATGCCGCACTTCTTGGCCAGCTCCTCCTTGGCCTCCTCGCTGGGGTAGGGGTTGGACAGGTGGGAGTAGAAATACTCGTTCAGCACCTCCGTCGCCTGCTTGTTGAAGTTGCGTCTCTTGCGCCTGCGTTCAGAACACGGGTTCCGCGTTGTTCTTAACGTTCATTTCCAGGTGTGAGCATGCACACACGCACACACCAACACGCACTTAAGCTAGTGAGGTGAAGTTTGGGGTCTCGGTTATCTGTGCACTTGACATTAATCAGACATGGGACTGTTGAGGCAAGTTTTGACCTCAGCAACCGAAAGTGGTTTGGCTACGCAAAAAAAGAAGAAGCTGTTGGAGCAACAGCTGAAACGAAAGAGCAGAAGAGAGTATCCACGACACGGAGGGGGGGAGGGGGGAGACAGACGGGCTTCACGCACCTGGCGTCGAGGAAGCGGGACCTCAGGATCATGACGGCCTCGCACGTGCTCTGCTTGAGCTGCATCTGGATGGAGCTGAACTTGCGGTGTATGATGGCCACCATGCGCTCGATCTCCTTGGGCGAGATGGGGCGCGTGCGGGACTGCTCACGCAGCAGGTTCATCACGTGGTTGGTGAACTCACTGCAGGCCTGAGACAGCGACGCCAGGGGTGAGTCACACAGTGCCACTGGCTACGGGCCAGGAGGAAGCAATGGCTACACAGCAGGGAACTGCAACCAACTCCCCCAGGCCTTAAAGAAGCACTTCCATCACCATGTAGACAAGGCATGCATGCATCCATCCATCCATCCATCCATCCATCCATCCATCCATCCATCCATGCATCCATCCATCCGCCCGCCCGCCCCGAGCATAGCAGCACACAGCTAAACACTTAACGATGTGATTTTAACTCCTAACACGCATGTATGGTTCTTTATGTTAAACTGTAACAACATATAAAGCTAGGGGTGTGACGAGATCTCGTGTCGCGCGATCTCGCGAGGCGTAACTCCGCGATATTTCTCGTCGCGTTAAAAATGTGTCTCGCGGGATTTGTGATCCAGCAAGCTGCCAGAATGACGTCGGAAAATACAGGTATTACTATTGAAGATGCCCCCGCCACTTTCAAAACGTTTGTTTGACAGCATTTTGGGTAGCCGGCAAAATGATAAAATGGCAAGAGAGTAGAGGAAGAAATTCATTAAAAGTTAATGCTTACATCATGCATGTTAAAATTACTAAAATTTGTCATTTTAGTTTTCTTAAAATCTCGTCTCGTTCTTGTCTCATGAGCCGAGTGTATCGTCACACCCCTATATAAAGCCCAAAGATGCTTTGTGTGCTAGGAGGGTCCTGCGTAAGTCTGTACACGCGACCCAACAGCCCGGTGAATGTCAAGCTAAATGTCATGCAGCTACAGGGAGAAATCTCAGAAAGCTGCACCACCCGTTCGGCAACAACCGCCGCGCTCGCGAAGCACAAACACCAAAGCTCTGTAGCCCGTGGGTGAAAATGCCATCAAACGACATCGTCTGCACAGCAGACAACAAATACGGAAGCTACTCAGAACCCAACACTGCACTGGCTTGAGCGCGAGTAATAACTACAGATAACTCAAGGGCTAAATGCTAACAAAGTAAATGGACGTGGTGATGCTGGGCGAACGCTCACTTGGCCCGCGTGGCCCTCACCTGCTCGTATTTCTCCAGCTCCGAGTGGTAGATCTGGCGGATCTGGGCCAGCTTGGCCCTGTAGTCCGAGTGCTCGATGCTGCCGTCGTTGGGCGAGCCGCCGGCCGCTGCTGCAGCTGCGGCTGCCGCGGCCGAGCCTCCGCCCTTCTCCGGGCCGGACACGCCCTCCGCCAGCAGCATGTTGTCCAGGCGCATGATCTGGGGGTCGGGCGGGTCTTCCTCCTGCACCCCGCGGATGCTCAACACTGCGGGCAGAAGAGCAGACGGGCGTCAGGGGCCGGGTGGCACCAGGGCCACTCCTGTAGCGCAGGTCACAGGTGCACATCCACACGAAAAAGCAAACAAAGCCAAACGATACAGCCTGGCCATTAAAAAGGACGGAGGAAAGTAACAGTTCCGGTGGTGGCCAGTAGAGGGCAGCATGGCGCCTCGGCAGGCTGTGGGCAGTGTAAGGTGAGCGGTTGGAGTAATAGGAGAGTAATAGGAGAGCGTGTGCAGGCAGCCATAAGTACAGCGTTCATCGGGCAGCCATGCGGGGGTGCGTTACCCCAAGACCCCCGTCATCCCGCGCACGGCGCACACGGGTCTCGCTCAGGGCCCCTCACACGCTCCATCGCCAACCCCCACGCGAAAACGTAGGTGGCGCGCCCTGCAAAGCTGCCGAGGGGCATCCGCGTGAGACAGCGGGGTGTGTGTGTGTGTGTCACGGGACAGCAAGGAGGGCCAGTTCAAGAACATCTGCTGTGCGACAGAAGCTCTGGACAACATTCCTGCGCAGAAACACCTCGGGTGGTGACGGCTCAGCGCCCCGCCTGGTACAGCCAGTTCTTGAAAGAAATGAAAGAAAAAGAAGAAGGGGAAAAGTAAAGAAAGAAAGAAAGATAAAGAAAGTAAAAAGAAAACTGGAGTGTGCGCCATGCTACACAGGGCCATCAGCCGCTAACGCTAATCTGCACTCTTCTATCCAAAACCAAAAAAATTATAATAATCAAAGCTCTTTTTTGTGCTCTTCAAACTTTTAACTGATACCACATTTAGCTGCACCAACTGATACCCTCCCCCCTTCCCAAAACACAACCCCTCTTCCACTCTCTTACCCTCCCCAAATAATCACCCTCCAGCTTTTTTAAGCCCCCCCCACGACAAGTTTTTTTTCCTTTCTTGCTCCTTCTGGGTTCCTCCATTCAGGTTCCCCCTCACTCCATCTCTCCCTCCCTCCCTCTCTCTCTCCCTCCATCCACCTCCCCCCCCTGCACATTCCTCCTCTCCGTTGCTCCCCCTCTCATGGTTCAGGAATGCAGTGTACCCAGCCGAGTGAACTAATGACCCTGAGTTCGCCCATCCCTCGCTCCCTCCCTCCCTCTTCACCTCCCTCTCTTCACCTCCCTCCCTCCCTCCTTCTCTTTACCTCGCTCCCTCGAACGCTTCGGCCAGTAAAACTCCCCCAAGCCCAATAAAAAGAAGAAGAAAAACTTTTTCTTTAAGGCGGGGGGAGGTGTACATTAAATCAGATGAAGTGCCTGGGCGCATTTCTGCGGAGAGTGTGGCTGCGTAGCGACTACAGTCTCAGCTTGTTTTTTCTCCTCCATTTTTCTTTTTTTTTTTTTTTTTTAGAGTGGAAAAACAATTTGGACAGACATGCAGCAGGCAGACGGCATCGTGGGGGGAAAAAGAGGAGGGGAAAAAAGTGCATATGGTTCAGCACACAAACACCGGTTCAGCAGCCACGAACGAGCTCCATGGCTAACCATTTCCTGAACGGTCCAGGCACTAAAAGCAGGGGCACCCCCCCCCCCCCAACCCGGTACCCCCCACCCTCCCCAGACACACCACCGTCGTCTCCTTTAGCCTTCAATTCATCACGATTAGGCTGCGATGGCTAATAATCGCACCAACGGCCGCGGACCGCTCAACGCCGGGGTTAGGGACCTCTGGTTCCGGCCACAGTCTCCAGTCATTCCGTGTCCGCACACCTTATGGTGCGAAAGGGACTCGGAAACCCGCAATTAGCTTCTAATTAAATGGCAAATGGTTAAAAGACAATCGGTGGAATATGCATCCACCTCGGTGGGTTTGCTTTCCCCGCACACAGCCTGCCAGTTCACGGTGTGTGAATGTTTGTGTTCGTTAAGAGGATTAATAAAGCCAGCCTGTAAATCTTTCAATTAGCACACTTCATTAATATAAAACACACCCACATGCTAATGAGATAATGCACATTTTAATGTGCTACATCTGTCCAAGTTGCACTAATATCCTTCCATTAAATTCATGAACCTTCAACAAATGAATTAAACAAATAAATATATATATAAATAAATCAGCGAGTTGCATTTTTTCAGATTTCTCTTCTCTCTCGGTATTGAGACAGTGCTGTATGTGCGCGCGTGCGCGTGTCTCCCATCCTCACAAGCTTGCTGGAACATGTGACGTTAGCATATAGAGCTAGTCAAGTCAATCTATGAAATATTCAGAGAAAGCAGCTGGGTTTGACTGCATACATAATCCCTCTCATTTGGGCCCAGGCGATGGAGCGGTGTGGTGCAGGTTCCCTACAGGTGATGTGTTAAGTGCAGACGAAGGCGTTGTGCACACTGATGCTAGCAGTGTATTAATGGTGCCATTTTCAGTGCATTACGAGACACACAGTCCATCACGTCTCCCTGCTTCCAGCTCCTGTGCAGCCTGCTTTCTGCCTCTGGAGCGCTTAACGCTTTCTGTCTCTCTCTCTCTCTCCGTCTTGCATCCCCCATTTCACTCTGGCCTCTCTCCCGCCAATCCCCCCCCCCTCTCTGCCTCTCTACACCCCCAGCCCCCCCCCTCTCTCCCTCTGTTCTCCATTTCAGTCGAGTTCTCCATGTGAGCCGCAATCCCTCATGCTGTCAGCCCCCCCCTCCCCTCCTCCCTCCATCCCTCCCTCCTTCTCTCTGTAGACAGACAGGATTAGCATTTTAATTGCATCAGCTCCCTTGGGTATTCGCAGCCTTTCACTGGGAGTGTGAGGGAGCAGGAGAGAGGGGGGGGGGGTAAGGAAAGGGGGAGAAGGAGACCCAAGGAGAATTGGGGGGGGGGGGGGGGGTGGAAAAAAAAGGGAGTCACAGGAGGTGATATAAAAGCATGATGGAGGAGGGAGAGAGAGAGAGAGAGAGAGAGAGAGAGAGAGAGAGAGAGAGAGAGAGAGAGAGAGAGAGAGAGAGAGAGACTGACTAACGGGATGGAGTGAGCAGAAGAGAACTGGAAACAAGACTTCTGTCTTCCGATCGGCGCGGGCCGTAAACCTGGGGAAGGAGGCTGGGGTACCGGGGGGGGGGGGGGGGGGGGGGGGGTCTGATTCCTGAGCACGGACGAAGCGAGCCGAGGTGTCCACGTGGACGTGGGCTCGCTAGCTCCAGGTCCGCGAACACGCTGCCAAACGTTAGCACAACGCAGAAGAGCGACAAGAAGCATATAAAAGGAGGTTTTTAATACGATTTCACGGTATAGCTAGCACAGGCCCACTAAACAAGGTTCTGAACCAAGTGTGGTCTGCACAAGTCCGTTGGCAAGTCCTCATACAGTCGATACGTGGGGAGGGTGGACTGGTACACAGATGCCTTTTACAGTATTGTTAATACTTCATGTAGTACTGAAATGTGCTCTCCGCGAGTGCATGACTTCAATATAAAAATACATCACCCATACCAAGCCCCGCATGTCCATGAATGGAGAATTTGAACATTAAAAGCTAATGTAAAATATTCCTTAAATAAGCTGCGAAATCATTGTGCTATGAGAAAAAAAAAACCTAACATTCAAAACATGGCCGAAGCAGCCTGCTCATCATACCAAACGGGAAAGACTAAATAAATCAATAATTGGACGTTGCTCGCTGAAAAAAGGTTTAATGGTAGAACTGGTAAACTAGCAGAGTTAGCATTGACAGATAAATCTGACAAACATACAACTGAAGCAACATTTATATAAAAATAAATAAAATAAAACAATAAAAAATACAAGACAAGACTTGGAAGGGGGGGGGGGTGAAGTGGAGGGGGGATTAAACTCAAGACATCAAAAGTCAGGATTTAACCTCGAGAATGTCAAGGAACGAGGGAGACAACAGACAGACAGACAGATGGAAGAAGAGACACTACATGAGACAGGGTGAGTGGTGTTATGCAGAAGGACTCGAGAGAGAAGGGTTCTGAACAAGCTGACCAATCCCCTGGTCAGCCCCGCCTCTAAACAGCTCCCGCCTCACATTAAGCAGCGTCTGTTGGGTTTATTTACCGACACGAGCACACACACGCACACACACACACCACTTACTTCCCGGGTGAAGGAGTGTCCAGTGGTCAGTGTTTACACAGTGGGGTGTGATGAGGGTGTGAACGGGAGTGCTCACACCTTCAGCAAACACATGGCAGCAGCCTCGCACGCCATTAATCAGCCCGCAATTAACGAGGAGCTCAGCTCGCGAGCCCCGGACGCCTCAGCACAGGGACAACGGTGCCGACCCCGCCAGACGGTACCGCATACAAAACAAACACACAGGTGAGGCCGCGCGCACGCACACACACGCACGCCCCTCCGAGTCCCAGAAGAAAGAAAGGAAAAAAAAGCCCCTAGACTACAATGGATGAGGAAGAGGAGGATGAAGACGTTGCCGTAGCAATCCGTCCTTCTTTTAGCCACGCCCTCTCGCGCGCTCACACTGCCCCGCCTACCCACCTCATCAGCACAGCTGCCTGGCTTGCTAATTAGCACCGCCTCTTAAGGAGCTCCTAAAGACCTTGTGAAAAATGAACGCTCATTTGAGAGGTCGTTAATTTGCACTGCTATGCAAATTAGGTGGCAATTAAGCAATAGATCAGAGGAGCAGCCCCACATTTATAACGAGAGAACGAGCGACACGACAGAGCAGAGTGCTGGGGACGGATACCCAGAAGGCCGTGCGGCGTACGCACGCGCGATTCTGAGGACCGAGGCCGGTGCAGCGCTCCATCCCAGCCAGGGCGGAGGAGTCCTTCCCCAGGGGGCGGAGGAGGCACCGGCTGGTGCACACACAGTTACGTGGATCTTCCTTGGCAAGCAGCGTGCGCACCTTTGCGACACCTTCGTGCGAGACAAACGGATTAGTGAGCGGCCACGAGCGACCCCCAAAAAACAATCCAACCCTGATCGTGACCCCAAACGACCTTGGCGTGACACCCGTGCCCAGGTCACCAGCCTCAGCGAGGAGTGTCGGGCCAGTGCACGGACACATTCACCACAGTCAAATCTAAAACCAACCCAGCACTCACATTTACATCTTTAATTGAGGAGACAGCGCTTTCTTGCTAAGTCTAGAAGAAGATAAATGTGTGTGTGTGTGAGAGAGAGAGAGAGAGAGAGAGAGAGAGAGAGAGAGAGAGAGAGAGAGAGAGATTGCCAGTTGGAGAGAACACTAACTGGATCTGGACTACTAATCCACTTCGAGTGAGCTGGTATGTAATTTAACGTCATGGGGCATTTATTAATTAAAATGAAATAGCTGAACACTTGATTGAAATGTACGCACCACCCCACTCCCCAAAGACAACTTGAGCAGAAAATAAAGACATCATATCTGGAACTTGTTATTGATAAAAAAAAACAAAACAAAACAAAACAAAAACCGAAACAAAATGGCTACAACATCCTGGAATGTAGCTTATCCCACACCGCTACATTCACGTCCTGTATAGGTGACAGGACGCACCACACTTATGCCTTCTGACATTATTTGAATTTGATAAACAGAGTATCGCAATAGTTCAACAATATATTGTCCCGGCCCTTGCCGCACTCTGACAGCATCACCGAGCCTCTCGTGGCGCAGGCCTACCGCAAAGAACACGGCGAACAGGAGGGTCTGAACAGCCCGGGGAGCCCCAGCCGCGCTCTGTATTCCTCTGTCTTCGCGCTGGAAGCAAGTCAGATCCCCGATTCCTCAAGGAATAACGTAATGAGGGAAGAGATGTCCAAGCCCACACCGCAGCGAGCTGAAAGGGAGGGTGTGAGGTGACGCTCGACCCCCACCCCCTCACGCTCTCTTATGGGGGTGGGGGTGGGGGTGGCCGTCAGGGCCAGGGGTCTGGGCGATATTAGCCGTCTGCCAATCCGGCGTGGCGACTGGACACAGAGTAATTACTGGTGCTCTTACAGCCTCATCAATCTCTCTCCATCGTCCCTGCTCCACCCCCACCCACCTCGCCCGCTCCATCTTCTCTTGCTCTGCCCACTCTCGAGAGGGGAATGGAGGGGAGAAAACCAGAGTGAGTGACGGTGTCCCGGGTGAGGGGAGGACCACGGCGGAGGGGGCGAGACGCGGCCAAGCAGAATCGCTGTCGATACGCCGGCGTGTGTGTGTGTGTGTGTGTGTGGGGGGGGTATTGAATCGCAGCACACACATGAAAGGCAAAGGGCAAGAAAAAAAAAAAGAAGTCACATTCTCTGTGTTCACTGTAGCACTAAGTGGACTGCATTAGGCACACAGGACGGTGCAGTCGGAGACTCGATCGGTGGACGGAACCCGACACGGTGGCACTGGCAAATGGACAGAAATACAAGCCGTCTCCACGCGTCTTCATCCAGTCGTTATTCTCCCTTTGTGCTCACTGGCTCCTCCGTTAGTGTCTGCGCTCTCCGTCTGAGCGCCTCTACGTTGGCGTCATCACTCTCTGCCTTTTCTGTTTGTATCGCTTTCCTCACCGTGTCTGGCTTTACGTGTCTCCCCTTAGAGCGGGTCTCTCTACATCCACGATCCCTCCCTCCGTGTCTCTGTGGTGGTATGTAGGAACGTGTGCACGCCTTCTCCCTCTGCTCTTCGCCTTCGCTGCTGTCTTTCTGCATGCCATCTCCGCTGGTTTATCTGTCAATGCTAACCCTGCTAGTTTACCGTCTACTGCTGCTGCGTGTGTGTGTGTTCGTCTCTCTCTTACTGAGCGTGTCTCTCCACATTTGCTGCGGTCTCTCTGTGCGAGTCTCCCTCTCTAATCTACAGTCTCCTCTGCTCACTGGGCGTGCAGACTTAGCCTCATAAAACATAATAGAAGTCTGTGGTTTCCAACAACTCATAAACTTTTATGGGAGAGTTCAAATTAAGCTCTCTCAAGAATGGATAATAATTAAAAAACTCTTAATTAGGCCTGTGATTAAGTGGACTTCAGGAGGGGAGACAGACAGTGCTAGGATTGGACACGCAGCTCACAGACCAAACACCACCACAGCACACAAACCCAGACCTCCTAGTTTATCCCAAAAAAAAGTACATAAACATGCACCAGTGAACACGTAAGGCAACATGGTGCATTTCAGAAGTGTGTTAATAATCTGCACTACTCCTGCTCAAAGTTACTCAACCCAAGTTACTCCTGCTGAAGGTGGCTATGCTGACATCTGGGAGGTGTTACGTACCCACTACACACTCCGTTATCAGCTCCCAAGCAAGCGGACTGGGAGCGGATCCAGCCTGCATCCGGCAAGCCACCTCCTGGGTCAAACTAGGTGATGGTGGTGGAGGTGGTGGGGGGGACCCAGAATGGGAGCTGGTTAATAATTTACTTGTCCTCTTATTAACAAAGCAGAATACCTCCTGCCATCGATTAATCCACCGTTCCTCCATCACGCTGAAAAAGGGGGGGAGGGGGACACGGGCCGAGTTGGGCAACGAGGGCTTCTGGAAAAAGCAGGTCCTGGCACCTGGGCCATCCCAGCAGGACGAGCGCAGGACCCTGCTACCCAGGGTGTGGCCTACGTGCAAACTTGTGCGAGCAGGGAGTGAAACGCAAGACCGAACATTCGAGTGTTGGGTTACAGCACTCAGACCCAAGCGAGTCGAGACAGGTCAAACTACTGCCGAAACACGCAAGTGGCAGATCACAATAAGGCTTTTAAGAGCAAGCAAACTAATACTTGGGGTTTTCCATTAAACCGGAGTAATCTTTCACGCGAAACTGCTTTAGGAATGAAAGTGATTGCTTTTCAAAGCCGCCGTGTTACCAGTGTTGCGTGCACAAAACTCTTTAAAAATATACGATTTAATGTGCAAACGTGTCACTGACATCAATTCCAGATCAAACAGGAGCTTCTCAGCTAGTCCAAGACTAATCTGTGATACTCTCTACTGAATAAATAAGGGGGAAAATGATTACACTTCCCGCATGCACGCATGTAAGATTTAAGCAAATGGGAAGGAGCTCTAAAACACGTTTGTGAGGGATACGGCACACGAATATAAAACACGACTGCTGAACAAATAAATAACATTGGTCAAATGATGAGTACTTGTGTCTGTTGAGGCACAAGTTAGGCCCTGGGTTAGAAAGACCAAATAACCCACCGGCCACGTCGGTTCTGTTTTCTATCTTAGGACTTTGGTCAGGCTCAAATCCCATGATTTCAAAACTACCGAGTTGTTATCGGTGTTAAAAAGCTAATGTGGCCACTTCCATTTGGTTGTAGATCTGCAAAGTCAGGCCTGCAAATATAATTCTCACAACTAATCATCTCAGTTCTGGACTGTAGACGCACAGCAAATATTGCTAATGGGGGGGGGGGGGGGGCTGCTGTGATAACCAGCCCTCAAAATGACTCTTTCGCTACGACACTGAGGAGAAGAGATCTCAATCCAATAACACCCTGTGAACAAAAAAAAGTCAGCGTGGCAGCAAATGAGACGCTGAAAAGCCTCGCTGCTTACTAGCAAGCAGCCATTTTGAGCTAGCCCTAAAAAGGTTGCGGTGGTAGTGGGGGAGGGGGGCGGTGAAAGGACTCACCTCTCCCTCACTCCCTTAATTAGTCCATCATTTAAAAGGACATTAACAAACAAAAGTTGCTCTGAATACGCATCGTGATCACTTTAGCAGTGGACCAAAACAGAGAGAGAGAGAGAGAGAGAGAGAAAATAATAAAAGCAGGGAGAGACATTTGAGGAGAAGATTTCCTTAACAATACAACAACTGCAGCAGAGCTGTGAGGAATCCAGCGCCCCTCCCCCACCCTGCCCCCAGCTACCCCCGCTACCCCCCCTCCCCATTATCATATCAAAGACTGGAGTTCAGAGCAAGTCTTCTCTTTCAAGAATGGAAGCGAGAGAGAGAGGGAGGGAGGGAGGGAGGAGAGGACGAGAGGGGGAGAGCGAGAGAGGGAGGGAGGGAGAGGACGAAACGAGAGGCAGCGGGGATAGACCCGATCTCGGGCTGCTTTCATCCCTGCTGTTCTGTGTGAGAGAGAGAGAGAGAGAGAGAGAGAGAGAGAGAGAGAGAGAGAGAGAGAGAGAGAGAGAGAGTGTGAGCTGACAAGAAAGAAAGAGAACAAGTCAGAGGGGGGGGGGGGGAATAGACCAAGTGACTGAGCGATAGAGAAAGAGAGATCAAATCGGGGAGGGGGGTTGAGTTGATGACTGCTGTCATAAACGTACTAGCAGCAAAAAAAAAAAAAAAAAAAAAAGGGGGGGGGGGGGGGGGGGGGGGAGCGAGAGAGACGGTGCCTTGTTTAAAACACATTCCAGTGGCGAGGCCCAAAGACAGTCTGAGGAGAGTGTGAGGGACGTTTGGGGCTGAGAGACACCACCTGGCACGCGACGGCGAGGTGTGAGCGGGCCAACCCCGACACCGTGCCACCCCACCCCAGCGTAGCGCTGCCCGTGCGGGGGGCCGAGGGCCCGTCCCGCTGCCGTGAAGCCCAAACAGCCATGCCACGCGCCTGGAGGGCCTGCTCCTCTCTCCCAGGCCTGCGCTCAGCTGGCAGGCTAAATGTGAAAATCAAAGTGAATGACATTAGGTAAATAAGACAGCCGGTTGCCCTGGCAACAGGAACAACCCCCCCTCATCCCCCGTACACGCACCCCCCCCCCCCCCTTTCCAGCCGACCCGATTCTTGCATTCAATTATGGAGGTGGAGGGACGGCAGGCCGCATTATTGACAAGATCGCCGCAAACCGGAGGTCACTTGGTGTTTGTAATGGCGGTAGGTCAACGTGGGCACGTTCACGGAGGAGAAAGGAGGACTCTCACATGGCAAAGGGCAGAGGACACGATAAAAAGATCAGAATGACCACAAAACTGCAGAAAGAACGAGCATGTGCCCACACACACACACACACAGAATAAAATAGTAACGTCTGTATGCATCACTGTACAGCAGATTCAGCCCAACACCCACTGCTTTTATCCTACGACGATCAGTATAATAGTCAAGGCCAAACAGCAAAGCAGAATAAAAAGCATATTCACAGTGAGGCCTTTGAAAAAGGGGTGGGGCAGTTCTACAGCTAGAACTGCCCCGGGTGGGGTCGAACGCTCGAGCTCGTTCATGGGTGTTAAGAGCACATCTCGTCTGGGGAGGACAAGATGGAGGCCTGTGCAGGTAGCAGTCTATCAGCCCCATCAGTGTGGCGGGAGGCTAAGGTGAGCACCCAACTTCAGCCCGGCACGCTCGACGCCACCGCTGACAAAACAGAGGATTAGAAGACCCGGAGGAGGTGAACGCAGGAGGGGTTCATCTCTCCCAACACCGCGGAGGAGGCCGTATGAGGACACGGGTCACGCCCGCACGGCCGATAAACCTCCGATCCTCCCCATGATCAATTATATATCAAAGAGTTTCATTTTTGGGACAGCAAAAGAAGAAAAAAGGAGAAGATGGGGAAAGTTGGGAGAAAGTGGAGATGCACCTCCAGAAAAGTCCCATAATGTGGGAGATGAAAGGAGTGTGGAGTTGAAAGGAGTGAATGACTTACCAGTCTTCTCTTTGATCTCGCACAGAACGCTGAAGAGAGCCGGCTTCATTCGGTGACAGTTCAGGGTGTGTTTTCTGCAAAAAAAAAAAGAAAGAAAGAAAGAAAAAAAAGAAAAGAAAGAGAGAGAGTGAGCACACGAGTGATGTTCATCCTCCTAGTACACCCCAAAGGACACACGCAGTCACGGACAAAACACACACACACACACACACACACACACACACACCCACCCACACACCTTCATAGCACAGGGCTGGTGCCACACGCACTGTTCAGGGACAGGGGGTTTGTGTAGCGGTAACACCGTAACGTCAGGTAAACCGAAACCCTCACAATGTGCAAATGTAATACCACACGAGCTTTAGAACTTCAGATTCTCAGCAGACCCGATGTTGGTTATAAACCTATTGTTTCCAAACCATATGCTGGAAAGTGGTAAAATAAATAAATAAATAAATAAATAACCCCCCCAAATTTACCGACCTCGTGAGACTTAAAAGCCAAAGCAAGCGCTTTTGAGCTGCAGCGATGGCTCAAACGTAGGTGGCGCTATGGTGGTTGTCGCCGTGTCTCGACACTCTCCAACGAACGGTTAAATGGGACCCCGGTTTATCTTCGGGGGGGGGTTATGCAGAGCGGCCCCTCCTGCATCAGTCCCTCCTCCTCCTCCTCCTCTTAACACTGACGACCGCAACATGCAACAACATGGTTTCAGTAGCCCATGCAAGAGCGGCCTGCCATCGGCACGCTCACATCCGTCATGTCTAGCAGGCATCTCTGCTCAGAGAAGCAAGCGGGTTAACCATTCCAAAAGTGACCACCCAACATCACACACGGTCACTGATGTTGAAGAGAAACAACTGGGGAAAATAAATTCAGATCCGATACATTCACAATGTGCGGTTAACACACTTTCTGATCATGGTTACTGCTAAAGCCTTTCTTTAAAATATTTGTATAGTCAGTCACACATTTCAGAAGAAATTATGCTAATTTCCAGCTAAAATTTTTTCTTCTTTTAGTGATTATGAATCGCACGTCCCAGTAGCAGAGTCCAGTGTTCAGGACTTATATGGGCCAATATGTAGACTCCTATTAGCACCACAGCTCAGGCTAGAAAGAACAAGAGCGTGTCTGCGACAGGAGACAGGTCTGCGTAGGACGAACGTACACGAAGTCCACGCCGGTGAATCACGACCGCCACCTTTCCCCAGGCTTGACTCGACAAGCACCCCAGTTGGCAAAACGTGCGTCGTTTAAAAACCTTTCCAGACAAAAGGTTATACCCAGGCACAGAAGCAAAGGAATTTCAGGGACGGATCTCTGCCGACAGACCGGCCAAATCCAAGACTGGGCCACCGACCCGACCACGCTCAACTGGGACCCACGTGCTGCTCGTACGGCCCACGTCCTCGTTTAATCCCCAGATACGGATGAGGCGGTGTGGCACTTCATCTGCCAGATTACGGTTCCTTACGCTACCAAACAGCCCCGTCACGAGCCGTTTCCCCGCCTACCCAACGTTTGCTCTGGTCTACGTAATCTAGAAAAACGCAGGGACCGCGAAACGAATGGCACCATGACCGCCCGGCATTATCAGGGTTCATCAGTACCTTATCTCTTAGCACCGAACCAGGCACGCCAATCCGAAATTGGTCTTCCTCTTCGAAATGACCTGGGCTATGTGGGGAAATAAACCCCAGAGGCTTTCTTTCTGGAAGTAATGAGTCCTACAGGGTGGAGGAATAAGAAAAACCTTTGCCATTCTCCCCTTTACCCTACAGCGTACAGCGCACTACCTGAAAACCGTGCTAATTAGCACTTTCCCTCTAAACGCAAACATACTGGTGTTCATGACAAATAAGTCTCGCATACTAAACGTGAGACGCCGGTAGCATTTCATCCAGTAATGTGTCATACAAAGACAACAATTACAACAACAGGCTGAAATGAATGAGGTCAGATTGGGAGTGGGGGGGGGGGGGGGGGGGGGGGGGGGGGGGCTATGAACAAACCCCAGACTCATCGTTGGAGCCCCAGGACATGCCATTATTTACTCATTTCTCAGGAGAAATCGTTCGGATTTCAGGTACAAGACAGAACGCATCTGCAAAATGAAGTAGGCCAAGCAGTTCTGGCAATAACTGATGACGGTATCACGGTGTGAAAACCTAAAACCTTGGTCACAAAAAACGGATTATGTAAAAAGACACGACCGAAACGGGCCAAACTTTCAGTGAAGGAGTCATGAAGGGTTTCCTCGAGTAGAAGTGTGGTAACGTGGAGACGGTTGGCGCTTCTGTTCTGGCACGTGGGCAACATTTGAACGACAAAGAACAAATACGTACAGACAAACACAAAGGACAAGCAAAAACAAAACAAAAACAACCCCACGCCTATCAATAAGCGAGTGTCCCAGTGCAGGTGTGGTCCTGTGTGTCTTTGGGTATTATTGCCCCCCCCCGAGCTGCAGGAGGGCAATGAAAGCCTGCCAGAGGCATGGAAGGTATGAGCAGGGGAGTGGGGGGGGGGAGGGCGAGGGGGTGGACATGCAGGCCGGTACTGACCTGTGCTGGACGCTGAGCGGCAGGGCGCCCCCCGCCATGCCCCCCCCTGCGCCCCCTCCCTCCGTGGGGTCGCCTCTTCCGGCCCACTCGGCCGCTCCCTCCTCTGGCCAGCATCTGGACACAGGGTGACAGGGTGAAAGGGTCTAGGGCGGCCGGTGCTGGGCGTGCAGGCGATCGCCTTCCAAACCGCCCCGGGTCTCTCTCTCTCTCACACACACACACACACACACACACACACACACACGTCCCCGGCAGCCCCGAGCCCGCCGGGCAGAAGCCCGTGCATTGCACGGATAGAAAGCGGCGGGTAACGTGACTCGTTCGTGGACCTATTAACCCGGACGTTTTGGGGGGGAGGGGTTAAACTTGCTCGCGAACCGAGCACGACGCAGCCGGTTGTCCAACATTCCAGGACGCTCCCTCACCGTCACAAAGAGCGAGTTCAGTATTACAGGTAAGAAACGCATCTCATTGGTCTCTGGGCTGAGCGTGCAGCAACAGTGGAAGAAGCCGTGAACGAATGTCTGGTGAATAAGTCTCTACCGCCCAACTCCGTGGCAGCAACTCCTGCTTCGACATTCGTCCCCATCAGGGCTGGGTGCCCTCAAAAGCGTCAAATGATGAAAAAGATTTCAACCTTTAAAATGGTTAAGTGAACATTACATCGAACGGTCTCTCCCGTTTAAGACGATCCGAACATTACAACGACTTTGGGGAAACAGGGTCCGGGTCGCTCTCAGGTCGGTCAGTAGAAGGTCTGTTTTCTCTCCCACCCGTCTTCTCAGTAGTATCATCAATTTGGTTTAGGGTTCACATCAGGGCCTGCTAAGCAGCACTTAGTACTGACCATCTATCAAGTCCAGGTTGCCTGTGTTACTGTTGCAAGGTCAGCCAAACACTCCATATAAAGCTCAAAATGGCACCAAAATCAGCATAAAAGGTTTCAACTTTTACACAGCCAGAATTCTGCACGATGACCCAGCCGGTTTGACTGAAAATGATGGAGGAGTAGTTTGAAAGCACTTCCTGTACCATCGCATGTACCTTAATGCCTGCCTCACATTTCTTCCATAAAAAGCCTCCGTGCGCTGGGGCCTCTCAGCGCTGTATGCTGGCTTTAAAAGAGCTTTAACACACAGCGAGGATCACAAGCAGGAGCCCTCCCTCCTTAAACCGTTCCTCTTGGTCTAAAATATGTAGTCATGAGTTTTGACAAGCTGCTCCCTATTTCCTCAAAAGGAAATAGCAATTTAAGCAATTTAAAATGTGGAATCCCTGTTGTTTCGCACGCCAGCGTGTTAATGTTGGGACCACAATTTAATAAAATTGGATACATCAAAAGGAAAATCTCGGAATGGAATACAAACTTGGCTGGATTTAACTGGGTATGAAATCAACTGAATTGCACATTTGGTTTGCTTCGATTAGTTTTTCATTTGAGCTCGAAGATTGCCGTCTCCCAAATTCGCCTTGTGAAGTTCTATGCTAGTGAGAGGTTTAAAAGAAAGAAAACATAGAGATAGCACTGCAAGACACAGAGCAGTTGCACGGGTGAGTCTAATGTCTAACGGCATGAGCGTTGCTTTACAGGAGGAGATGAACCGTGGACTCCACGAGGTAACAGTTCTAACGGTGTTAATTGGGAGCAGTCTCAACCCTCCTCCTGAAGGGTTAGAGGACCCCAAGCCCCAATGACGAGTGGACGGAGAAGAAACCTGCCCACAGCTTGGACTGCTCTCTACAGCTGGATACAATAACATGGCAAAAAAAAAACCTGGCTCACAACCAATTAGCCATTTTTTGTGATTTGGGAATCTGTAACAAAACACACCAGCCAAATGTTCCAAGCAAAATTAGGGTTTTTTTTTTTTTAAAAGAAAGATCAGTGAATGTGAAACCAAAATCATACATCAAAGTGCAAAAAAAAATATCAATGGAGAAATAATTAATATTTTTCCATCCTTGTGGTGTGTTTTTAAAACGGAAGTATTTGTACTAATAATAGTATAGTCTAAGGACGTCTAGAGACACACACTTCCAGACAACCCATACACAACTCGACGTCACGTGCGAAAACCGAAATCAAATCACAGCAAAACAATGAACATCTACGGGAAGTGGACCGTTATGAAGCCTTTAATTCGCAATCCAACCGTAGAAAGCAATATCCTCGCGTTCATAACCTGCCCGTGTAGCGACCCCCCCCCCCCATCTCATTAATAGAAACTCGATTTGCGGACAGCTGCACTCGCGCGCGCATTATAGGAGAATTGATTGCGCCCAACACACAATGAAAAGGATGAACACCAGGGAGGGAGGAGGGGGGCTGAAAGAAGTGAATTAATTAAGAGAACCAGGTGGTCAAATGGTTTGGCGGAAAATCACAAGCTAATGACACATCGAGAAGCATTCACAATCCATCAAAAAATATATATCGTTTGCGGAAATTCTTCAATCCGGGCGCTATTCTGCGGCCCAGATCACAGCGGCGCTCCGGTCGTGCACGAGGACACGCGCGTGCACACGGGACCATATCGATCACGCCAATCAATATATAGGATACGATGGCGAAATGCTTCAAATAAAGAACAGGGGACGTCACCCTCTTTAGGCCTGCAACTCGACGTGAAACAGCCCGACAAACATCAATTTGATAGCCGTCCCCGCACGACGGCGATGACTTAATTACCAACTCCCTGATTATCTATGCTAATGACGGGGTAGCGAATTAATCAAAGTCATTTATCCGCCGGGACCCACAATTTGGCCGCCTGGTACCGGGGCCAAACGGTTTCGTAGGCCGTGCGTTGTTAATAACACTGGCCCCACGGATCAGTGGGACTTTTCGACCACATGCACTTCCCCAACTGAACCCGTCTGCAAAAAGGACCGAGACGTGGTCCTCACAACAGACCTCATCCCTGTAGGCCAGCTGGGACTGAGGATGCAGCGTGCTTTAATGCTCACACTGTTTACTTTGGAGAAGTGAAGTAAACTGCTTCATGATCGTTTGGTCGGGGGCGGTAATGACACCCGAACCCTAGCTCCTTTGTTGCACGAGATGCGCGTGTACGGCCACACAAATCATGCATATGCAACCTCAACATCAGGGATTTTTACAACTGTTAAAAACAACTTTTGCTCAGAGGTGCCTTTACTTGTGCTGGAAAGACCACGTAGCATATGCATGGCCAGCAATTCACGTCAAATCCTTTAAATACCCTGCTTGGAAA
Organism: Brachyhypopomus gauderio; assembly: GCF_052324685.1. Classification (NCBI taxonomy): domain Eukaryota; kingdom Metazoa; phylum Chordata; class Actinopteri; order Gymnotiformes; family Hypopomidae; genus Brachyhypopomus; species Brachyhypopomus gauderio. Next base: position 25,710,213 of record NC_135216.1, read on the forward strand.
CTACATATTCGGTTCATGTATGAACAAGACCGACTTTGAGATCCGACAGTCAGACGCACACTGAAATGTCCAGGGAATGTGGACATTGGGTTTTTTTTTCAGCATTTCATCTTCAAATCGTGGACCGTCATGTCTTACCTTGCCTGTGCCTCGTCCAAGCTCTCGTCCGTGATGGCCATGATCTGCTGGAGGATATCCCCTATGTCTTGTTGTGGTTGACCGAGAGATTGCTGCTTCCGAACCGAATCTGGGTCACCTACGTCGGCTTGAGGCATTCCGCCGAGTCCCAGACCCGTCAGCATTCGGGTCTGATCATCCATACTCTCAAAGAAACCTCGCCGTTTTCCACACCACAAACGGAACGAAAAAAATATATTTACAATGGAGTTAGGTGCCTGCGTCCGCAATCATGTACCAGGCCCTCGAAAATATACGAACAACGATCCTAAAGGGAATTAAAATGCACATGCAATTAATTCACACGTGAAGGGAAAAAAAACGGCAGGCAACGAAGTTGCGTGTAAAAAACCGATGTTGAGCAGGCATGGATATTTGAGACTGGCTTCACAACAAAAATATAGGGGGGGAAAATCCGACCACATGCACCGTGTACAAAAAAAAACACACGGCCGTGTTCGATCGCAGCAGAAAATAAAACCTCAAGCGCTGCACACGGCGAGAGCACAGCCAGACATTTAAAAAAGAAAATCGTAGGATCCACCAAAGCCCATCAAGTGGTCCGGACCCGAGCCTTGAGCGTGTCTGCTCACACCACCGCGTTGGAGGCGGAGAGCGTCGTTATCACCGCCACCAGCTCCGTGCAGGAGCCAATTAACTCGCCATCCGCCGGGCAGATACCGCGAGTTTTGAAATAAAAGTCGCGAATTCGTTTTCTGAGACCGTTTGGAGGAGAGAGGGGGGGGACACATAAAAAAAGGAGAAGAGAAAAAAAAGGAGAGATCCGTCTGGTTTTTGAGATTACAGGAATGCACGGCGTGAAAACTCGACGAGACTCATCAATCCACGGACGGAGGAGCCCGGCCGCACGAGACCGCACGCTCGCGCACACTTTGTTCACGTATTTAACAGATTAACAGCGAAAAGCCAGAGAGAGAACCGACCGAATCTGGTTTTTGGTGTAAGGAACACTCTTTTCTTACTGAGTTTATTTTTTAAAATACCCCGTCTTGACTGGTCGGGACCACCGAGCCCCCCGTTCTGTGCCCTCCGGAGCGGCGAGGCCCCCCAGCGCCACGGCGGCGCTAGCGACAACAAAACCGCGCGGCTAGCTCGCTAGCAAACCCGGGACTACGGCGAGGGCGCTCGCGGTTTCTCTAAAAAATCGGAACCCCGAGGTCGAGTCAAAACGTCAGATTCGCGCTACGGAAACGTTTTTACGTTCGCGACTGGAGGCGAAAGACGCCCGGCTCCATCCTCAAGCCCAACTCGACCGGTCTCTTCAACCGCAGCCTCCTCCCCGCGCTCGTGGACGGACTCGGCGGCTCGCGCAGCGCTTCTCCTGCTCCGACGCGCGCGCGCCGCCGTCTCGCGCGTTCGGGCTGGTCGACACTAGCCGCTACGTCATTGTCCATAAGGAGGTTGTCGTATAATTTGAAACCTCTAGGGGCACCACGGACAGAACGGTACAAATCTACATTCATTCCCCCTTTTGATCAAAAAAACGAGGAGGTACGGGCCCTTCTGGGCTTGCGAACAAACTGAATAGAATGCCACACGGTTCGCGTTTTTAAATGCATCGCAAACAAACCACAGCAAAGTTTTTTAAAAATACTGTTTTATTGTATCTGCTCAGTCAAACCTGTGAACAGGCTTTCAAGTTGAAGTTCTTAAATCAAAGATTGCAGAAACTTTAACAACCGTGCCACTCATTTAGTGCCTACTGACTTAGGGCTACGGTCAAGATTTGGAGCAGAGGGCTATATTTATAACACTGACATATTAACGATGTTGGACAAGTGCATCGATATATATTATTCATGACAGACGTCGGCGAACATTGTAAAAAAAAAAACGTGTTGGTGCTACAATCTTTGAGTGTATTACAGGTATGGTTCAAAATGGCATAAATTGTCTAGACCCCGGGGTTAATTTTGAAGGACTCTAGTTTCTGTAATGGTTGTACCCACCGTAACTGCCAGCATGCAGATGTAGCTAAGACGTTCAAACAAAACACACACGAGTGTTCTTTATGTTGCTTTATATCCCACACACACACACACGCAACCACACAATGAAAACACTGTTGATCTGACATGGCCAACTTTATTCTGCACATTTCCTCTACCAACGGACTTGTAATTCGGGATTAGATATAATCTTGGAGATCTCAAGAAATCTGCAAGATGCAGCACAATTTAGACGATTCCCAGAAATCCATTGGAGAGTTAATCAGGCCGAGAATATAAATCAAACGAAAGATGCAACAGCGTTAGCAACACTATCTCATTCATTTTACTGCAGACAGGCTAGACGAGGACGAAAGAACACCACTGTAATATCCTGAATATTGTGTTTAGTCAAGGACTAATATCAGTATGTACCAAACTCACATTCAAAGTTGAATATAAAAATACTTTTTTGTGCTTGATGTGGATATCACAAGAAATTCCCAATATTAGGCATGTGGTTGCTTTGGCTAAGTAATCAAAGCAACCCCCCCTCCACCCCCCGTTATTTTGCAAGTGCATGGGCAGAAGATTGAAAATAAGTACTACCACCACCACCATTTCTTTTTCTTTTTTTATTTATTTGTGCAAACGCGGACAGATTTATGGCAGTTCATCAGTCTGCGGAGAACGACAGCCTTCTTAGACAAATGTCTGTAGGAGCCGGCGGGAGAGCGCTGGTGGCCTGGAGCACAGCGGGGGAGCGAGACCGAGCGGGACCGCACTGGCCGCGGTTTATGCTGACGCTCCACACATCTCTCTGCTACAATCTATGACTAATCAATCTGAAAAGAGCGCGAGGATACGGGGGAGCGGGTGAACCATGACCTGAACTTGTTATCACAGCACGCTGTTATGCACCCTAGATGAATTTGGGTTGTTAGATGGGGGTGGGATCCGTCGTTTGCCTAATCTATCACCATTTTGCCTTGAGAGATACATCGAGTGCAGAGATGCTACTGTACTAGACTTAGACGAAGGGAGGGGGGGAGTAAAAGCATTAAAGTAATAAAAAAGAAACAAAAAAGTCAAATTATGTCAAAAAGGCATAAAAACAATAACCCTGACTTCCTTTCAATTTGAATATTTTCATTTCAAGCACTGCTGAATTCACATAAGTCATGCCTTACAAAACTGTAGTGTTCGGACAGATCGCATCCTTGGACTGATATGGACCGATCAGTCCATATACAGTATACAGTTCCAACTTCATTTGATTTAAATAACCTTTTACCAAATGTGAAACGTGTTTACATGCTAATGAATTTTTCTTAAAAAAATGGGAGAACTGATTTAAGAGCAAACCACCTGTCTCCTTGAGAAATATCCCCCCCCCATCTTAGCCTGAATAGGTGTCCTCCTTAGCTCTTTCTGAGGCAGATGCACACTCAGCCCACGAGCGCCCGACCTCATTTTCATCTAAATAAGAATCGATTTCTAGCTGTGCGCCACCCACCCCCAATGCCTCTTAACTTAACCTCACTTTTCTCCCACACCTCCTCCACATCACCACGCATGCAAAATACTAATCAACCCGCGCCAAGGAGGAGAAAGAAGACGGGAGACGAGAAGAAGCTCGGGGAGATGGCCGAAACCGCCACCACTGTGCGGAAAAAAACACCCTTCGCAATTTGATCCCAGCATCACCATGCGGTCGCCACGGCGACAGGGCTCGGGGCGCGCTCGCTGCACTGCTGCGGGTACTAAAAAGCTTCACCCTCGTAGCCTCCTGTCCAAGGGGCAAGTAAACAGCGTCTCAAATGGCCGGCTCTGACTCGATGCTTATCAGTCTGAGGAGCGCGCATTGTTTCTCCCGACAGGGAAAGGTGGAGAGCGGGAGGTGGGGTTACACGAGGGGAGATGTGAATGAAACGCTCGAGCGTGAGTCGCGGGGCAGTGTTGGTGCTTCGTTCTGCCTCAGTGCCCCCCGGCGTCACTGGGAGGAGGAGGAGGAGGAGAGAGAGAGAGCGGTGGGGGTGGGTGGAGGGGTGGTGTGGTCGGAGTGGGGGAGGGGAAAGCACAGCTTGGTCATGAGGTACAAACGGGTGGTGAGAATATGAAGCACGAGCGCAGGCTGTATCAAAGGCCACCAGAGAGCAAGTTTCTTTAGAGCTGCACAAAGATTGTGCTCTAGAGACGGAGTACGGATCATTCACTGACATTTTAAAAAAGCAAGTGATAAGAACGAACATTCGAGCAAAGCGCACTTATTGATTTTAAGTAATAAATACACATATGTAGACGTTGGTTCCTGTTGGACTGACTAATCTTAGTCCACAGCCAAATTATGCTGTTAAAAATGCTTATCCAGTTAAAATCCTTTTCGATCCAGGTCAAGACTTGAGCTGTATAGGGGAAAGATTGATCTGCGTTCAGGAAGTGGAGCCATCTTAAAGCACACAGCTTAATTATTTAATCCTGCTTATATAAAGTATTTTATGGCAGCTTGAAGAAAAGTTATTTTTATTTCCATCTCCTTCACACCGGGACACTATGATTTTTAATAAACTACTACGAAATCAATAGTAAAAGCACCACAAAAAAAAAGGTATAAAAAGGTCAATATTGGTACAGTATGACAATGTAAATTAATAGCTATAGTGCCACCTAGTGTTCAGTGTTATCACCTTGGTCAATCCCACCTCACCAATCCCTGAAAATGTTTTCATTAAATTTTAATAACACATCCATCTCTCATAATAACCATTATGACCTCCACATGGATAATAGTAGGTGTAATTACCTGATCGCAATAACATCTCAGCCCGAAAGTGTTATAAATACTTGACAAAGAAAAATACGTTTGACAAGTTTAATACGCACAAAACAGGTATTTATATGTACACAACAACACACAACAGTATTTACTGCCCTGTTAAAATGGACAGTCTGGACTCGACACAGTCTGTAAAAAGCGCTGGGTCCTTTGTTAGGCATCATGGCAGGGTAACTAGGACGACGTAGCAGGCCGAGTCCCATTCAGGAGCTCCCTCGCTGGGGAGGAGGGTAGATCCTGGAGTCCAGCACTACAGGCTGTGGGGAACAGACCAGAACCAAAAACATCAGTTATCTCCACTCACTGCTTTCTTCTTTTAATTATTTATTTTTTAAGTCACTAATTCTTCTGCCCGTCATTTCTCACCCAATCTGGCACTGGTCTCCTTCATCAGTAACTGAGACTGTTCTTGGAAAGACAGAATCTCCTTCACCATCATGCACTGAGAATCCATCTATTGACAAAAAGGTAGACAAACATTAATTTTAAGGAAATGTAGCCTATTTTCTAGCTGTGCAGAGTCGTGATATTCGTAAACCTGTTATGCTCCTCGTCCCTAAAAGCCATGTAATTACGTGTAAATGTTTCAATGAGCACTGGCACATTTCAAAGACACGTTCCCTCTCCTCTTGAAATCATGGTTTCAGTAAGATCACTGCAGCTCACCAGCGCTTCCTGCTGGACAAACACTGCAACCTCAAACTTAAGGTTGTTCCTCTTATAAAAATGTCATGTACTCTCACCACCAGCTGCATTGTGCTGAGTGCTCTCTGCTGCCGGCGCAGGACCGCATGGTAATCGGGTTTATTCAGGAGAAGTTTGCTCTGGGAGGACTGGGCGAGACTGGACGCGTCTGGCGTCACAGCCCTCTTCTGTCCCTGCTCCACTCGTCTGCAGACGACACGCAACTCAAGCAAATCAAAGCCCATCAAAAGGTCTCAGCGCACAAGCAGCTCGTCATGGCTAGCGCGAGAGGCCACTCTTGTTGGTTGCTGGGCAGAACTCACCTGGCTAGTTCTTCAGCTTTGGAGCGGTGTTTGTTGAGCAGGGACTCCCAGGAAGAGCTCTCAGCCTGCAGCCTTAAGTGGTAATCACGTGACCGTCAGTTCGATGACTAAATCAACACATGTTGACAGACTCTACATGTATTTAGTTTCACCTTAAATCACAACCCACCACAAAGGCATACCTGCTGATAGTCTCCTTGGTATGTTCTAAGGCTTTCTGAATAGCAGGGTCACTACACACACACACACACACACACACACACACACACACACACACACACACACACACACACACACAAAGTCCAGGTTTAATGTCATAAAAGCATTTATGTAAGGATTGGGTGAGTGACTGGAACATGAAAAAGGTGACTTAAGGTATACTTACAAACCATTACCTGTTAGTGCTGGAGAATGAAAGTACATGTTCTTCTCTAATGTTTTTAGCCACACTGTTCCATTCCCTCTGCAGGGAATCAACTATAGATCAAGATATAAACAGGTGTCCATTACCATGTTTGCAAAATAATAATAATAATAATAAAATAGCAACATCTGTCCATGAGGTGCTGTAAACAAGTCATTGACAAAATAAAAAAGAAAACAGATTATTTCAAATTAAAATAATGCAATTTTTTCAGATGTAAATATTACCTTGTGTCTGGAGTGACTCCAAATCAGCACCAGGCATGGTAGACAGAGAGTCCTGCAGCCTCTTCACCGTGTGCTGTGTGTGCGCGCAGAAGACAAGGGGGCGGGCAAGACTGATGGTTAAAGGCAGGATCAAAGAGAAGTCTGGTGAGTGAAAAGTGAATTTACTCGCTAGCAGCGCCAAGTACCTGCATGGCAGCTTCCATTAGTCTCTCCAGCCTTTCCTCATCACGCAGGTCTTGGCTGATATATTTACACAGAGCTGGAGAAAAAAAGCCGATGAGATGAGCAGAGGGAAAAAAAAGGCGAACATCTTGCACAGTCACAACAGCGGTACCTACTAAAGAACCTCCGTGAGACTCACACTGGGAGGTGCTGGGAAGGGCAGGGAGTGATCTCCTGCCTCTGGTTGACCTGCGCCAGGATTTTCTACGCGAACAAAGGTTAAAATCTGGAGCCACATCATCCATTGCTCTCTCTCCAGTGACGTCCTGTGGATGGTGTGACCTCGCCTCGTCCGGTTGCTTCTCTCCTCCTGAAGTGGGTCTGATAGTTGGGGGGCTTAAATTACAAGGTATCTTCGGCGGAGGCTCTGGACTTGGGGTTCTGCCTGATGACGGCCTTTTAATCCCTTGCGAAACTTTCTCTGATGTGACCTGGATCAATGGAGAGACACAAGAGTAACTGGCAGCCCCAAAGGCAGGAGAAAACATGAACTTTAGGGTGGGTTTCAGTAATTACAAAGGGAAATGGTAGAGAATAAAGACGGCACAGCATCCACAGATGACCTGCGCCGTAACAGGGTTCAGGTGTGGCTCGCCGCACGGCTCCCATGAACTCGGGTCCGAGTTATTTACGTGTTATTGCGTCTGTCACACTTCCAAGCAGGCGGCACCATGGCCCAGAAACACATCACAACTAATGATCCGCTCCAGACTGTGCGGACAGATTGACACGACAAAATGGTCTCCATGTCCACCAAGAAGCTCGGTATGTTCGCGATTAACAAGCAACCCCCACCCCAAATCGCTTACCATGTGACTGATATCGCCAGGCCTGTGAAAGAGACGAAATGTTAGAATATTGTTTAGGTAGTAGCTAAAGAGTGCAAGCTTGGTTACTTTGCCAAATGACCCATTCTGCTAACATAGCTAGCTAAAAAGCTAACAACAGTTTGCTTGCAAGCTAATGGTTGTACTTATCATGCAAGACAGCTTGATTAATACTTTTACTTTATTATGAGTACGATTATTTTAAGGAAAAATATGACCGACGTCTTAAAAATGTACAAACACGCAAAATACGAACCCCACAAACTTTTCATTTGGCCGGTCCGCCATTTTCTTTCAAAGCCCGCGCGCTATCCACAACAAACGCTTTCTGCCGGTTGCACCAAAGCACTATGGGAAATGTAGTGAATATCCATACAGGACGGTGGCGTTTGTCCAGGCTGTTATGTTGTAGGCAGCTATGTTGAGTTTTTAGTCACCGAATCAGCTAGTGAACGAGATTACTTTTAATGTTGAACATTTTGTGTGTCAGTTCTGACATTCTAATTTTGACAATTTGGTATACGAGTACAGGCGACATTTAACATCCTTTAATTTAAATGGAATTCCTCAAAATAAAGCAATGGTTTTTATATATGCTTGTTTTGTGAAAATTGTGTAAAGTTATATACTGTATTTGTCTTTCATTTGAAAAGTTTCTTATCCTAAAATGTAACATACTATTACACATTACTGATGGCACTTTCATAAAAATGAACAAAAAAGTTGTTAAAACGGTTATTGCCTATAACAAAAGGGGCAGTCATGGCCTGGCGGTTAGGGAACTGGTCTTGTGACCGGAAGGTCATGGGTTCGATTCCCAGACCTAAGGCCATGACTGAGGTGTCCTTGAGCAAGGCACCTAACCCCAATTGCTCCCCGGGCGCCTGGCTAGGGCTGCCCATCGCTCTGGGCACGTGTGTGTGTGTGTGTGTGTGTGTGTGTTCTGACTGCACACAGATGGGTTAAAAGCGGAGGACAAATTTCGATTGGGATGTAATAATCACAATTGACAAAATATGGCACATTTACATTTTTACAAAAAGGGACACAACAACACTTTTGTTTTATATTTTATACGTCTGTCAGACATGTCTTTTTACAAAATAAAAACAAAGAAAATAAACAAAAAAAATAAACACTCTGCAGTTCTCTTAGAGAATGCCCCATCGATTGCGTGACTAAAACGCACTGAACACACTCATTCCACACAATACTGTTATCTTCTTGGCCATTTTGGGTGGGGGGGGGGGTGGGGGGGGGGGTTAGAGTGGATTGATGGGGAATATATAACATGAAGAGAAAAGCAACAGGGCGCAGTGAAGAAAAAGACGGAGAGAGATGGAGAATGAAGACCAGGAATGGAGGGGGGAGGGGGGTGGTTGTACAGTATTGAGTGCCACACTTGTCTGCTCCTGCTGGGGTGGGGGGTGTCAGGTTTGTAGACTTCACCCGCCAGTGACTGCACTCGTCCCTGTCTGTAGTCTGGTTGCCCGGGGCAGCAATCGCTTTGGCGACCACTCATTGAACAGTTCAGTTAGGTAACCGCAGGGTCCCTTTTCCCAGCAAGAACTGCAGGACTCTGTCCACAAGCAGGGCGGCGACAAAATCCACCACTAGGACCTGGGCTATCACCAGCTTAAACTGTAAAGACAAGGCACAAAAAATATGGATATCTGTTTAATCCGTGCCTTCTGTAAGGCAGGGTCATCATGGCATGGGGAGATAAGTGATATTGTGATATGAAGTCACCTCTGTAGGAATATCCACAAGGGCAAACTGCTCGTTAAATTCAGGTGACGACCCCATCAGCAGTCCGACGATGGCGAGTCCAGATACAGCAATGCTCCACACCAAAGGACGATTCTCAGTAAGAGACTCCATGAAAGGATGACCCTAGGAAAGACACTTCCTTTAAATTGGTGCAATTCATACTACGTCAAAGTACATAGCAGTACATATCCAAAAATACATGGTGAAAACACATTTGTGGTTTAAACAGTCTTTTTCTTAAAATGAAAATCAAAACAAAACTTAAATGATCAGTACCTTGTAGTTAATGGCAAAAGTCGCCATTTGCATGGCCATTGACATGATGTACACAGTGCTGTTGATGAGACTGGGCTCAAACTCTTTATACAGGTCAACAAACTGCTCCTCTCTGTAAGTGGAAACACAAAGTGAAATCAGGAAATGCTAAATGAGAGATGTCCATGCATCATCCCTTCTGCCTGGGCCCAGTCCAGGAGGACCACTGCCCTGCTGTAGCAGTTTGGTGGTAAGAAAAGGCTTCTGGGTGTTTCGGATAGCCAAGAACTGTAAAGTAGAGTAAAAAGCGCATGACGGTGGACTTCCAGGCTTCCTCCGTTTGTACGAATGGAGCGTGTGGCGGCAGGGAGGGTACCTGGGGGGGCTTCTGCTCTGCGCCTCCCTGTACAAGTAGACCAGACTGCAGAAGTGGACGGCGAACTGGAGAAGAACCGTCAGAACCGTGTAGAGGTTGAATATGTTGGGCAGGGGGCGCTCTTTGGACAAGGTCTTCAGGGGCTGCAGCCGACAACAAGGGCAATTATAAAACAGACAATGGCAGAAAGTGTGGCCTTTAAGAGGTCAAATGTGTCAGGGACAGGCGTGGCCTCCTGCCACCTCTCACCTTTGACCTGGAGATGAAGAGGAAGCAGCCGGCGAGCAGCAGGCCCTGAAGCGTGGCCTGGAAGTCGCTGAACTTCACGCCCTCCAGGTAGAGCACGGACTGGCTGTAGGCCAGCACCAGCGCGTTGAGGGCCAGGATCTTGAACATCTGCAGCGTGGTGACCAGGGTGCAGCGACCCTGTTTAATCACGTGGCAGACTGGGCGGGTGGGGGTGGGGGTGGGGACGGGGCGAGCGTTAGGACCCAGCGTGGGCTGCCCGAGGCCGGGGTGGCGTACTACGTGCGGCGGGCGTGTACGTTACTCACTGCACTGTATGGAGGAGAGTTTGGAGGTGAAGGGGGCTGCTATGGAGGCGTCCCCGAGCTTGACCACCTGAAGCTGGTCCTCCTCCAACTCCCGCAGCACCTGGCTGATCCGCTCCTGCAACAGAAATCACAAGGAGAGCGTCACTTTACCTGCAGCGCTGAGTTTATACCAGTCCTGTCCCGGCCCTTTAACAGACACCATGAACGCACCTTCTGGGCAGCGAGATGCTCCTCCCTCTGGGCCATCATCCTCTGCCTGGCTGCCCGCGAGGTCTGTTTATTACTCCCTGAACTCGAAGGCAATGGCCTGGGGTCACCACTAGGGGGCTCCTTTTCTCTTCCTCTTTTTTTCTTCTCCGGCATGCGTTCTGGGGCATTGGCTAATAGAGCCACTCCTAACACAGAAGAGCACAGCAGGGATGCTTAGTACCGACGCAGTTGTGGAGACATTTGCAAACATGAATAATCCTAAAATGACCTAGAGGCACAGCAATGGCATCAATCATCTCACGGAGGTGGTGTTCTCTACATATGCAAATCAGATTTACAGCATACCTCACACATTCCTCAAGTCCAAAGTGACAGTTATACTCCTTATGTATTTACTGAAGGCATCCGATATTAAAATCTCACCTATGTGGGCGTGTTTGAGTGCGCCAACGTCATTGGTCCCATCTCCACACATGAGAGTGACAAAGCCAAGCCCCTTTAGACTAGTTATAACAAACTCCTACAACACAAAAAACACATATAATGTTTTTAGGTATGACAGATGTACAATAATTTTATCCATAGCCCCAAAAGACTACTACAAAAATTAAATATATAAAAAATATATATATTTTTAAAGATATTTTGAAAGGTTTAACTGTATTACCTGCATTATCATTAGATGAGCATTTTCCTTCTACAAATAAGGTAACAAATGAGAACTCTGCTTAAAAATAAACAAACACTGCTGACCTTTTGTTTTGGACTGACACGCGCAAACACTCGCACGTGTGGCAGCAGGTCCCTGAGCAGAGAGGGGTCATAGGTCAGTCTGGTCAGGCCCTCGCCGGTGACGCAGAGGTTGTAGCGAGCGATGAGCCCCTGGATGGAGGGGGGCGGGAGGGGGACGTTCACGCTGCCGTCTATGGACTCCCAGTGCCACTCGCCTGCACAGAGGAACCGGGAGGGAGACGAGACACGTTAGCGAAGGAACACGTGAATCACCACAGGAGTCGGCAGCCGTCACGTGGAGCGTTGGGAATCTCCCACGTGGCGTGCATACCTGGAGCGAGCCCCGGCTGGAGGATCAGTGTGTGCTCCTTCTGGATGAAGTGGAGCTCCCTGGCCACGTGACACGCAGTCAGAGGGTTGTCCCCCGTGATCATTACCACCTGAGGACAGACAGACAGACGTGAGCGCGTGACAGACGGCAGTCGGCGCCCGACGGAAGGCCACGGCCGCACCGCGTTGTGGCACTCACGTGATGGGACGCCTCCAGGATCTCTCGTATGACCGTCTTGCTGTCGTTCTTGAGCGGGCAGGACACCACCATGAAGCCCGCGAAGCTCAGGTCGCACTCCAGGGCCTGCCTGCTCATCTCACGCACCTGCACGGAGGTCAAGGGTCAGCCTGCCCTCTCTGCCACACCCCCTCCGAGTGCGCAACCCCCGCACCACACTATATGGTTATATATATGTGGCTATATATCTCACTTCACAGACAGAGGGCTGAGGCGTGATTGGCTGAGTACCTGCTGGTGACTGAGGTGGCCAATCTCCTTGTAACCCAGCGCGAGGACTCGTGCTCCTTCACGCGACATCTCTTTGTGCACCTCGTCATAGCTGGCTGGGCACTGTGAAAACTGGAGTGCCACAGGTTTTAAGTATGTTACGTGCGCAAACACCACGACCCCATTTTCCCTAAAAACACCACGACCTTGACACAAACCAGAAATTCTATACACAATGTCCAAATATATATGTTTTTTTTTTTTGATCTGCTTCTAAAACAGAACCGTTAGCTACAATGTGTCCTGACGCGTGAAGAAGACCTAAAATCATGTAGCCTCATTCAGTTAGCCTGGACACAGCTTGATGTTCATATATAAATGCTCTTCACGACGAGGACGGCACGGCCGTGTCAGGGTTGGGAGTGCGTGTGCGGTGCTGAGCGAGCTCCCTCGTGAGGATCTCACCATGCTTCTAAGTGTCTCTGGAGCCCCTTTGACGGTGGAGATGTAGCACAGCTCGGTGGAGCCCTGTCTCTCGTATGAAGCCAGGACAGACATGCGCTTCAGGGCACTGGCAAAGTGGAAACGCTGGTGGATCTTCAGGCCTGGAGTCTTTATTGCACGAGGAAACACCTTCTCATCTAGTGAGAGATGAAGTCATCGTGGTAAAGAAATAAGACCCTGATAAAGACCCCGCTATACATGATTATGGACATCACCGACATTTTTTTGGGCAGGTAGAGTGACGTTAAGGTCAGATATATCTGCAAGCGCTGCACGTGCCCTCTGACCTTTAGTGAGGGTCCAATCTGCTGCGGTCAGCATGGCCTTCTCCAGCGGATCGCCCACTAGCTGCCCATCGTCGAGGGTTACCAGAGAATGGCAGGTGGCCACCACACGATGAGTGTCGAGTGGGATCTCGGACACTGGCATCACCTCTTTCCCGTCTCTATAAAGTTTAAAAAAAAAAAAAAAAAAAGACTTTTATTTTGGTGATGATTCTACGGTGTGTAACGTTGAAGCACAGGAGAGGTCATCACGCATCATCGTTATTGGTTGTCCTGACGGCGTGGGCGCGCTGGGACGTACCTCAACCCGGCCACGCCTCGCACCACCAAACTGTCACTGGTGAGAGTTCCTGTCTTATCGAAGCAGCAGACTTCCACCTTCCCTGCGAAAGGGATCCGGAAGGGTTCTGTGCAGAACACATCTGCCAACCCAAAACACACGCATCAGGGGGAGGGGCCTGTCGCAGTCGCAATGCACGGTACCACCACCATCCAAACACTGCTCACGTCTCTTGGTGTTTTTAATGTTCAAATTAAATTAGTGACGTGCATAATGAGGCTAAATATGTTTGTGCTAAGCAGTCTGCCCAGGGATAACCGCCAGACGTTATTTTTTTCTTTTCGGTTATGCGGGTGGTTTTGGGAGACGTAACGTTTTAATTTCATGTTTTCCGATCTGGGGCGGGAGCACCAGGACGTCCACCCCTTCGCTCTGTCTGCACACCTAAAGCAAACGTTTGAGACCACCGACCGGCCGCTCGAGGTGTACGAGGATCCGGGACGCCTCAGAAACGCAGTGTGTCTGCGTGAGCCCGAGGACGAGCCGGCTGTGTGAACCCCACCCCCCCCACGATGCTTTGCGGCAGCGCGACCACTCACAGAGCTTGGCCAGGGCGATCAGGGAGGTGTTGACAGCCAGCGAGAGCTCGATGGGCAACTCAGGAGGCACCACGGACGTCAGGATGAGGGTGCACTCCAGGAACAGTTTGTACTTATTCCTGCTCAGGTCCTTGGTGCCTGGGGCAGAGACAGGAAACAGGAAGGACGAGTAACGGAGGTGGCAGAGAGAGCTCCGGCCAAGATGGCCATACGTCATGTTCCAAGTGTCTCATCAGTGTGTATACAATAAATGCAGAGAATCCCCAAGTACACATATATAAGTACACGCATATGTTCATTTAATATAAAGAACAAAAGACCGTATACTAATGGATATAATGGATTTTCATTTTGCTCTATGAATGGTGTACACTGCATTAGTTCTATCGTCCTGATAACACAGAAGAAAGAGTGAAAGTCCACTCGGATGGACCCATTGTAATGGCTTCGGTTCACCGGCTGATTGATTGCGGTTGAATGTTGGTGTGGAGTGTGACTCACCCTCCACCCACACATAGACAGCTGCAGCAATAGCAAACACAAGCAGGAAGAGGATGAAGATGAAGGTCTCCAGGTTGTTGGCCGTCACCCTCTTTACTCCAAACAGAATGGTCCGCAGAAGTTTCCCCTGAGCACAGGACACCATCAGACGTTACGATTCCTCTTCTAGGTTAATAGTACTGCATCATCACGGGGTTTTAGAAAGGTGGCGGTTTCCCCTAGTCTCCTCACCTGAGAGGTATAAAACCCTGTTCGTAAAACATATGCCACACAGCCATTGTCCACAGCTGCAGTCAGAGAGAGAGAGAGAGAGAGAGAGAGATGGAAAAAATATTATTTCCATGTGAAATGATGGAGGGGGCAGTATGGGGGTGGGGGGTGTTTGGTCGTGAGCGCTCACGTTTGAGGCCCACGCTGGCCCGGAGGGGGGGGCTGTGCTGGACCACTTTAGTGCCCCCTGAGATCACGTGCAGGCGGGAGTCCGCCTGCAGGTCCAGAATCCTCTCCGGATCCAAATCTTCGACCGGCTCCTGCAGACAAAACACACACAGGGCCATGCTGAGCTGATACCGTGAAGCAATGTTGTCCCGGGTCTGCGTGGTACGGAGTTTAGCCCTTCCTCTTGTCCCACACCCCTGACCAGCGTGTGAACGCTTCAATAAGGAACCTGAACTGAGGCTATCTGGGTGTATCGGTGCAGCGTGGCTAGAAGAGGCAAACGCTCTGAAAGGAGGGAGAAGAAAGTCTTTCCGTTTGCGATAACGACACCGACCTTCATCTGAGGCACGGACTCGCCGGTGAGCATGGCCTCGTCCACGATGCAGCGGCCACGGAGCAGCAGGACGTCACACGGGACCAAGTTCTCCTGAGGAGAGCGTCCTGTGGAGAATACAGGTGCACGTGAGCGGCACGGACGCCAACTCTCGAATCACAGCCAAGCCGGAAAACATGTTACTTTGGGTTGGCAGGGAGCGGGCCGAGAGATGAATCAGGAGAAGACACCTGCGTTTTTAACATGACCTTCAAAGCAGGCTTTGGTTGGATCTATAAGGTTTTCTCGTTTAAAAAAATGGATCAGAAAGATATGGGTCAATTCTTTAATCACATGTGTGTTTAAACAAAATGGCTCTATGAAACATACCGACTGAAACAATATCTCCAGCAACAAGTTCATCACTGGATATAGGTCGCCATTTTCTGTTCCTGTAAACCTGAAGACAAATACATCCTCAGGAATCAAACACCTCAGGAATCAAACGTATCCGCTAGATGCTATTTTAAACATTTCTGCACAATAAAGGGAAAATATTTAAATATTTTGGCTACATAGTAGTAGACAACAGTCAAAGTAGGTCACATTAACATGTGTGAAACAGAAGTATAGATAAGATAATCCTTTATTAATCCCTCAGCGGGGAAAATAGCAACATTTCCCTAAAAAGAAAGTGCGTGTTGAGGGTGTTGGCAGCCTGCCACCACGGATACCTGGATCATGTAGGGTTTGTTCCCCATCCGTCGAATCTCTGACATGTTCCTCATCTGCTGCTGCACCAAAGATGCCTCGAAGGCCACCAGCATGAAGAGAGTGAAGACGCTGTAGTACCAGTATTCATCCAGACACCACAAGCCCACACAGAACACCTGCAGAACACCGACCACCTCAGACTCAACATTGAGCACATTCATCTTAACCTGGAGTAAACTCACGCACAGAGGATCTACTGTTGGAAATAACACAATCAGGCCATTCAGCACAGTATGGAACCAGATGTTAATCAAACCATACAATCAAACTAAGGGAGGAGCTACAGACACACACCTGGAAGACAAAGAACGGAGCTGTGGCTCTCTCTTTGAACAGTTCCAGGAAGTCCGGCACCACCATCTCGGCCCGGTTGGTGCCGTAGCGCTTCTCGGCCGCCCGCAGGTCCACTTCCTCCTGGTAGCCCCTCCACGTCTGGAAATAGCCCAACAGCTGGTCCACCGGGAAGGCCACGGGTAAAAAGCGTTTGCGGTCCCAGTCGAACACGTAGCGGATCTTCTGGAATTCAAAGGACAGGATTTCTTCCCCGTCCTCGTCCTGGCAGAGATTAAACGCAGGTTTTAATAAAAGGGAATAACGATTGGCTTGAAGTAAATAAACAAACATTTTGATTGGTCTGTAAAGTTGCATGGTATATAACTTTGGAAGCAGTACAACCTCTTAAGCTCATTCAATGCGAATCTCCTATGACGTTAAATAGGGAGAGCTGTCATGACCGGTGTTTGCAAACAACATGCGCACCTGCGGTCACTAAGGTCCGTCACTGCCTTACTAAACGCACGCTGGGGTCTTACCTTATCCCTCTGGAGGGTCACAAGTTCAGCAGAGCCGTTGTTAGGGGTGGGGATGACTTTTGCTAAACTGGCCTTCACTGGATCAGGTTCCTGCGAGGAACACGCAGATGGGACATTCTCACACACCGTCACACACATTCGTAGGGTCCCTCTAACCCCTAACCCCATATGCTGTTATGCACACATCACCATAAGGTCCACGGACGCCTTTTATGCAACAGTTAAAAAGGATTTTGCAGGCGTTTGTTGTCTGATGCCCTCCTACTGATTTTTTTCCAGAGGTTTATACGAAGCACTTAACATTAAAGCAATTACCTTCCAGCAGGTCAGCCAACAGTGCGCGTGCACGGACCAGTAGCCAGACAGCATCGTCAGGACGTGCGCGATCCCGATGGCGGCGAGCGCGAGCAGGCCGGCCTCCGGGTACTCGGCAGCTCCGTATACTCCCAGCCACATGTACACCCAGCCCGGATAAAGTAGCGCGACGAACGGGAGCACGGTGCCATGGAACACCCGCGGCCTGCGCCGGTAGAGCGACACGGCGCCCACCAGCTCGTCGCCTGTCCCGGTCTCCTGCTGGTGGTTCGCGGAGGGGGGAGTCGGTGGTTCCGCCGGTCCCCGAACACCGTCCGCGGCCATATTACCCCGGTTTTTAGCGTCATCCATTCTGCGTTATCCCTCCTTCTTCGGGCCCTTTCGGTTCTCCGCCCTCTCCTTTCGGGCGAAGATGGTGAACAAGGCAGCTTCTTACCGTCCTACCGTCCAGCCGCTGTACCGATTTACAAAAAACATCCAGCGGCCACACACACGACAGCTTCCGCATACGCGAACGCGCGTGCGGCCCACGTCACGTCCGGTTACCGGTGCTAGCGGCACAAAAACCTCCGACCGTCACTTTATTATTAAACAACAGCAGCAGCAGCAGCAAAAAACACGTCAAATAAATACAGCGGAATAAAAACGTAGACATTACACGACATTAATAGAATAAAAGGTAAAAACCCGTTGATTCCTACGCGCTTTGTGCGGTCCTCACAAACCGGACACGACGGGACTCGCGTGTCGGAGCTGCAGTCCGCCTGTAACCTTCACGCGTTAAACATGTGAGTGTCGTTATAGGTGTGTTTACACATTTATTAGACGTGTGAGTGTCGTTATATGTGTGTTTACACATTTATTAGACGTGTGAGTGTCGTTATATGTGTGTTTACACATTTATTAGACGTGTGAGTGTCGTTATGTGTGTGTTTACACATTTATTAGACGTGTGAGTGTCGTTATTTGTGTGTTTACACATTTTTTAGACGTGTGAGTGTCGTTATATGTGTGTTTACACATTTATTAGACGTGTGAGTGTCGTTATATGTGTGTTTACACATTTATTAGACGTGTGAGTGTCGTTATTTGTGTGTTTACACATTTATTAGACGTGTGAGTGTCGTTATGTGTGTGTTTACACATTTATTAGACGTGTGAGTGTCGTTATATGTGTGTTTACACATTTATTAGACGTGTGAGTGTCGTTATATGTGTGTTTACACATTTATTAGACGTGTGAGTGTCGTTATGTGTGTGTTTACACATTTATTAGACGTGTGAGTGTCGTTATTTGTGTGTTTACACATTTTTTAGACGTGTGAGTGTCGTTATATGTGTGTTTACACATTTATTAGACGTGTGAGTGTCGTTATTTGTGTGTTTACACATTTATTAGACGTGTGAGTGTCGTTATTTGTGTGTTTACACATTTATTAGACGTGTGAGTGTCGTTATGTGTGTGTTTACACATTTATTAGACGTGTGAGTGTCGTTATGTGTGTGTTTACACATTTATTAGACGTGTGAGTGTCGTTATATGTGTGTTTACACATTTATTAGACGTGTGAGTGTCGTTATATGTGTGTTTACACATTTATTAGACGTGTGAGTGTCGTTATTTGTGTGTTTACACATTTATTAGACGTGTGAGTGTCGTTATGTGTGTGTTTACACATTTATTAGACGTGTGAGTGTCGTTATGTGTGTGTTTACACATTTATTAGACGTGTGAGTGTCATGTGTGTGTTTACACATTTATTAGACGTGTGAGTGTCGTTATGTGTGTTTACACATTTATTAGACGTGTGAGTGTCGTTATGTGTGTTTACACATTTATTAGACGTGTGAGTGTCGTTATGTGTGTGTTTACACATTTATTAGACGTGTGAGTGTGTTTACACATTTATTAGACGTTTGAGTGTCGTTATGTGTGTGTTTACACATTTATTAGACGTGTGAGTGTCATGTGTGTGTTTACACATTTATTAGACGTGTGAGTGTCGTTATGTCTGTGTTTACACATTTATTAGACGTGTGAGTGTCATGTGTGTGTTTACACATTTATTAGACACGTGAGTGTCGTTATGTGTGTCTTTACACATTTATTAGACACGTGAGTGTCGTTATGTGTCTTTACACATTTATTAGACACGTGAGTGTCGTTATGTGTATTAGACACGTGAGTGTCGTTATATGTGTGTTTACACATTTATTAGACACGTGAGTGTTATTTGTGTGTTTACACATTTATAAGACACGTGAGTGTCGTTATATGTGTGTTTACACATTTATTAGACACGTGTCGTTATGTGTGCTTACACATTTATTAGACACGTGAGTGTCGTTATTTGTGTGTTTACACATTTATTAGACACGTGAGTGTCGTTATGTGTGTTTACACATTTATTAGACACGTGAGTGTCGTTATATGTGTGTTTACACATTTATTAGACACGTGAGTGTCGTTATTTGTGTGTTTACACATTTATTAGACACGTGAGTGTCGTTATATGTGTGTTTACAAAACAAGCTCGGTTTATACACATTTCAGTTTGTTTCCCGTTCAGTTGGTGTTTGCGCATGTTTAACCATTCAAGTTTAGCTAGCTTAGCTAATCCGCTAGTTTTTGGTAACAAACTAGGTTAGGTTTTTTATCTTTTTGATTCATTAAATGTCCTCACCTCCCATTTCTAGGTTGTATAAAGTGTTTTTTCCCTTTTCCCCTTAACTAGCGGCTAACTCGTGCTTTGCTGGGTGCACGGAAGGTGTTTCTAGAGAGCATGTGTGTTAATGCATGCAGTGTGGTCCGCTGTGAAGGTAACTGAGCTCCATGTGGTTTGTAGGGAGGCGGCGATGAGCATCACCACCAGGTTCTGCCGGAAGGAGATGGAGGAGTATGGCACCTGTGTGGCGTCTCATCCGTCCTCATGGCAACAGCACTGCGAACACCTGAAGCTGCAGGTGGCGCAGTGCACGTCATCGCAGTGCGTTTACAGTGCACATCCCCTTGTGCAGCATTAATCAAATTCACCTGTCATGCGCAGAAATGTTTACGCTAACCCTTTAGAAATTACCCCCTGTGCTGTAGTCTTTTTTTTTTTGTGTGTACTATTCGGAAATCGTTTGCCTGCTTAAGGTCTTCAATTTGTCCCATTGCTGTCTCTTCTTTTGAGCAAGTCCAGTGATCAGGAAGATCCGGACTGACTGTGCAGGAGAATTCACGGAGTTTGAACGCTGTCTACGGGAGAACCAAGCCTCCGCACAGACCTGTTCCCCATACGTCGTTCGCTTTCTGTCGTGTGCCGAAACTGTTGATATTAAAGGATTAGGTAGGCAATACGTCTATTGTAACAACCTTCATATTTTGGCCTGTAATCATTATCAGCAATATTTAACTAATTTATGTTCAGGGACTGCAGATCTGAATTGTTGTCTTGAAGGCTTGAGGATGAATACCCTCAGATCTCTTCATGAAAGATCCCTTACTAACAAGACTTCATTCTTCTCACAGCAAATGCAGTTTCTCAACCCACATGAAGCACAAGACTTGAAATTGGACCGTGGAACTTGAACTTCGTACTTCATCATGGTTCCACTTCACAAATGTTATTCAGTAATAAATGTATATTTGGACTGCTGAGCACACTTACAAAAACTTTTTTCAGTAAAAACAACAGACCTTATATAATTTAGATGTTTGGAAGATTGTTTTATATGGGTTGCAATGTGTATTGCAGGAAATGGATTTTATGCATATTTTGCCAAACATGAGATGTAGGTTTGCTGGGAATGCCAGGTTACACAGGTTTGCTGAGTAAATGACGTCTAGCAGTCTGCACTGTTCAGATTCATTGTGTGTTTTAGCATGTTTTATGAAAAAACTCCTATTCATAAAACACAATTTAAATAGAGTAATTTCCAACTGTGCCTCTAAGGATGTTTGATTCATGTGATGATGCAGGTGTCTGCTATAGACAAATGAAAATATTATTCTTCACATCACAGTCTTGTTCATGCTGTTAAACATGCGATGGTTAATCTTTTATGAGTTGTACAAGAAAAATGCTGTAAACTGCTGCATCGAGTGTTTTCGTTCAACACCTCATGGCTCCTTCACTCCCATCTGAGTCACTGTATAATATTAAACCAAGGAGTGTGTGCTGTCCCTCCCTCATGTCAAAGAGGGCAAGAGAACCACCCGCTGGCAGAAGATCTGTGAGTGAGGGGGATCTGGGGGGGTTCGAATGCCTTTGACCACAGACAGGAGGAGTGGGAGTGCAGCCCTGCGAGTCAGGACCACTGCCTGCCACGACAGACGGTCCCCCCCCCCGATCTCATCCGATGCGTCATTGAAATAAAAGGTTAACGAAATGCAAAGTTCTTCTAAGCAGGGTTGTTTTTTGTGTTCTTTTTACTTGACAACGTAGCCCAAAACCTAATGGCCAAAACGAGTCAGTATTCAAGTAGTTGCGATTATATCAACAGCCAAAATGACTGATTATATTGTAAAGGTGAAAACACAATACACAGAAACACAGTATCCACACACACACACACACAAAAAAAAACCTCACAGAACAGGGAAAACGTGTGCCTTTAAGTGATCTCCCCTTCAGCAGTTCTCCTTCTGGAAATAATTCCAAAATCAGGAATTTCCTTCAGATGCACAATTTGTTTCCGAGTTGTGTCCAGTTGCAGCTACATGGTTACATCCATTACTACCTTGGAGATTAGGTTATGTACAACTGACACTGAAAATGATAAAGGCTCTGTACATTCTTACAGTTTAAATAAGAACCATCTCACATATACAGTAAATTCATGCTGCAACATAAATATTCCAATACTGAAATTTTGCCACACAGGGGAAGCTACAAAATATTCAACAGTATCGTACAGAGAGAGAGAGACAGTGGTAATTGCATCGACAGTAATGTTAGAAACACAAGCGCAATACACTGGAGCACAATAACATTTTCTCATCACTTTGCCAAGTGCTACAAACCCCCCGAAGACTCAGGTGCTGTTTTAACACTTACAGTAAAGATAACGTGGATGCTATAAAGTACCCCTACCCTGTAACCACAAAGCTCTCGAAGCAACCCTGTTAGCTGTGTGATGACCCTGACAAGTTCCTTAATTTAAACAAAATTCTTTACAGCATTTGGCAGTTGCTACAGTTGAGAGGTGATACTTAGGACTGGCCTAAGCTCAGTCTGATATCAAGAAATCGAACATTTCTTGGTGTACATTAAAGAATCATAGTTAAAGCTCAACTACCTAATGAGTTCATTTCTAATATAATTTTCTGCAGGTGCAGTAGAAAAGGGCAAGGCCTCTAGAAAACAGATACACCTTGCTACAAAGATTCTGAATGTCTGAATATTATTACCTCAGACAGAAGCACAAATCTACCCTGTATCCAAACTCTATCGTTCTCGCTAATCTGAGATTCAGGTGTTAGGAATATACCTAATCAGATCAATTGTCTGACGTCCATTTGCCAGCATGTTGTTAACGTATGCGTCATGACAAACAGTATTCCAGTATTGATTCATTCTCCATACATCTCCCCTGACGGCAACACTTCTGCCTGTAAGACTCACCTCTCCTCTTCTGACCTTTATCACTTGGTTGAACTGTGTTTGTTTTGTCTTATTCACTCTGGTATGTGCTCTCTGGACCCTACTAAGACTCTCAAGGGGTTGGGGTTGGTAGGGTGGGGTGGACGGGGTGCAGGGATTGAGGGGTAAGGGTGGTGGGGGTGGGGGGGGGGGGGGGGGGGGGGTGGGGGGGAGCTTGTTACTTAGTGATCACAGAGTTTTGTGTTTCCCTGCTCTAATACACATGACTCATCTCATGAAGACCTGAATGTTTTTGAAGGCCCAGTCAGGTCACAGCATGGGAAACACAAAGCTATGGAAATTTATGAGAAAGTTTGCTGGACTTTTTTACTCCAGGAAAGTTTACTGGATTTAACGGTCACATTATTCCTGGAGCAAGAAATAGTGTCAGCTAAACATTTGTCTCTCTTTCTTGCAGTTTTAAAAGTGACATAAATTAAATGATTACAGGACAAACAGATTCTTTGTTTCCAAAAAACTGTCTTAATGCAGGTTATATTTGTGATTCATCTAATATTTTGGGAGAAGCTTTGACGTCATGCAAATTCCTATGCAATAAGGTTTGTGCAGTGTGTTCAGTTCATTGTAAGTGATAGATTTTAGAAATGAATATTCCTAGTTGTTGTGTGAATTAGATTTGTTTACTCCTAAGCTATTTTGTCAGATGGCAGACAGATGGTGAGGTAATAATTTGGTAAACAGCTGCCTATTCATATTTATTGTGTGCCTATGACAGTTATAAAAGTGTATGTGCATGTTGATGGCATGCACAGTTGATACGGGTTTAACCGCGATGGTGCTGTTGCTCTTGACTCCATGAGGCTCGTTAGTCCAATCCTAGATTATGGAATTTCCTGTTTGTTATGTAACTGTATGAATGGAGTGGCTTCATGTATATCATGATTTACACAGCGCTGTAAGGTCCTGCAGTTCCCGCGGTGGGGGGCTGGGATTCCAGCAGGACACTCTGTGTTCTGCCCCTCCTGCTGATGGTGGAGGAGGAGTTAGTCTGGGGTCAGAGGTGAAGAAGGGGTCATGAGGTGAAGTAGGAGTTTTGCATCGAATAGAGGCGGTCAATCGGATTCCCCACGCGTCCCGCCAGGACCCCTCCTTCGGCCGTCGCCAGGAGACAATCGCCAAGGTGACTGAGGCTTCCATCGCTGTCCAAGTCGTGGAACACCGCTTCTGAGTCTGGGAGAGTGAGGAAGACAATGAAAGACGAAGCACAGGGAAGGAGGCGGAGCTGAGGAAGGAGGCGGAGCTGAGGAAGGTGGAGCCTGTGGAGGTGGCGGCGCACGTGGGTCTCTTACCGTAGGGGTGCATCTGCTCCGGGCCCAGCTGGGGAGGCGTGAGGCCGTGACGGAACTGCTCGCCCCCGTAGATGTTGGGGTCCAGGGCCAACAACTGCTGGCGGGGCAGAGCGGAGTAGGACAGCATGCCATCCAGGCCATGACTGCTGGACCCATCTGAAAGAAGGACAGCGTGTATATCTACTGTGTGTGTGTGTGTGTGTGTGTGTGTGTGTGTGTGTGTGTGTGTGTGTGGGCGTGTGTGGGCGTATTGTTGTTCATGTACACATGAAAAGTGCTTTTTGTAATCTCTATGTATCTATATCTATCGATGTAATTTACATGGATGTAAACTCAAATCAAATATTTCTCTGTACACACACACACACACACACACACACACACACACACACACACACACACACACACACACACACACACACACACACACACACACACACATTTCCATGCAGACAGTCCAGCTCCTCCCCACTGTCCATGCACCCGGCGTCTCACCCTCACTGTCGTCGTTGCTCTGGCGCCCCCCTCTACTGGGCCCCCTGCGGCCCATCTGCTCCTGCTCCTGCTGCTGCTGCTGCTGCTGCTGCCTGCGGGCGATCTTCTTCATCTGCACAGACACCGCCCGTCACAGCTGCCCCGCACGACCCCCACCACCACCATCACAACCCCCACCCCATCACCTCCACCATCAACCCCCACCACCACCCCCACTATCACCACCATCACAACAACCACTGATGTACTGATGTGGAATCAATTTGATGTGGAAGTTTATCTTTCTGCATCATGCCGTTATCTGCTCATGCATAAGAGCACATGGTGCACAGTGCAAACATGCACGCACACACACACACACACACACACACACACACACACACACACACACATACACACACACACGCACCCAGCTGACTCACCTTTGCTCTCTGGTTCTGGAACCAAACTTGCACGACCCGCACCGTCAGCCCCGTCTCCGCTGCCAGGGTCTCTCTCACCTGACGGGCAGGGACATATCTTTAATTCTCTGGAATGTTCCGAGCCCCCCGGTGTGGGACGGAGCGGTGGGCGGTGTGTGTGGGCGGGGCCACTCACCTTGCGGCACGGTTTAGAGGAGACCTCGAAGGAGGCCTTGAAGGCTCGGCGCTGCTGCGTGGTCAGAATGGTGCGTGGCCGCTTCGACCTCTTGTGCTCCTTGCTGTCGTCTCCGGCCTTTCCTCCAACGGAGCCGCTGCCTCCCTCCTCATCTTCACTCTTCACTGCACGGAGGAGGGGCGGAGACAGACTCACGCGGTCATGTTGCTACACTCTACTCCTCTTGGGCAAAGCCAGATGCAAATACGTGTACGAATGTCCTGTTACTTCAGCGGCTATACCAGGCCACTCTGACACCTTTTAACACCTCTGGCCAACCAGAGCCCCCGGAGCGTGACCTTTGACCCACCTGACTCCGTGGGGGCGGGGCTGATGGCGGCCAGCATCTCCCGCTCCTTCTCGTAGTCGCCGCGACAGAGCAGCTGACCCTCCTTCAGCACGAACTCGTCGCCGCGCTGCAGACGTCGCTCGCACTCGCAGCAGCTGAAGCAGCCCAGATGGTAGACCTGCCCCAGCACGCGCATAATCAGCTCCGACCGGCCAATCACCTGCAGGCACGCACTGCACTTCCGCACGAAGAGCCTGACATGGGCGCGCGCACACACACACACACACCAAGCGCGCAAACACACACATCCCAGAAAGCCAGAGATTTAACTATGTTTAACAACCACTGTATACATTTCACAGCATGTTTGGATAGGAGGAAAATTTTCTGCAAGATGACACATTCTTAACTCCGTTAACTATTGGATTTGCCTCTGATGCGTTCTTGAGCCTCTGAATAGACCCTTCTTGGAATAAGCCCATTTTGGAAAGGCTGTGCAATGTTTTAGGTACGACACTGGGGGGCAGCACTTGACAATGAACTGATCAATTAAACAAGCGTGCAATAACGTTCACATCCAACTGATAACAGAGCAAGGGTCTAAAATGAAAAAGCCGAAGGGGAGTAGCAGATCTAAGAGGCATTATATCTGCATACACAATGATCAGCCATGATCAGTCCACCCACATCTCTCTACACAACCACGATGATCAGCCGTGATCAGTCCACCCACATCTCTCTACACAGCCACGATGACTGGTCCACCCACATCTCTCTGGATATACAGCCAAGATGATCAGTACAGCCACGATCAGTTCACCCACATTTCTCTGGATATATAGCAGAGATGATCAGTACGGCCACGATCAGTTCACCCACATCTCTCTGGATATATAACAGAGATGATCAGTACGGCCACGATCAGTTCACCCACATCTCTCTGGATATATAACCGAGATGATCAGTACGGCCACGATCAGTTCACCCACGTCTCTCTGGATATACAGCCACGATGATCAGTTCAGCCATGATCAGTTCACCCACGTCTCTCTGGATATACAGCCACGATGATCAGTTCAGCCATGATCAGTTCACCCACGTCTCTCTGGATATACAGCCACGATGATCAGTTCAGCCATGATCAGTTCACCCACGTCTCTCTGGATATACAGTCACAACGATCAGTTCAAACATGATCAGTTCTCCGATGTCCCTCTGGATGGTCAGCTAGCCTGGGTTTACTCACGACCACTAATGTGCACTGTGCCCTTCAGACTTTCCCCTTTTCATGAAGTCTTCTCCCCAACAAGTCAATTCTTTTTAAAGGCACAGTGCTTTCACTACTAAATTCTTCTTAAACCCTCCATTCTTGTGCTGATTCTGCCCTCCCTCCATGACGGGTATTTTCTGCCAGAAGTCCCCATCCTCCCTCTCTCCCTCCTGCTTGCCCCACACAGCTCAGTGAAACTAATAAAGACAGGATTAATTAGATTGTTGTTTAAACAGTGCGATGCCCAGACAGACGCTATAAACTCATAACCAGGGATTGAGGCTAGCATGGGGTTAATCTCTCCTCTCTCCTTCTCACACACCCAAATAAACACAGCATACTCACACACACACACACACACACACACACACACACACACACACACACACACACACACAAATGTATGCACATGCACACACACATATATACACACACATACACACACACACACACACACACACACACACACACACACACACATACACACACACACACACGAATACACATGGGTACACTCACGTGTATTGACAGGTACCTGCTGTGGTGCCAATATGTAGTGGCATCATGAATGAGGAAGCTTATCTTTGCGCACATGTAATTAACTTTCATTACTGACACACACAGACACACGCCAAAGCTGGCAGGATACGAAGCAACAGGCTGTTCACAATGTAACATACACAAATTGGTCCCAGGAAATGACATATGCACTGTCTAAACAATACATTTCAAAAAGGGAAACACCTGTAAAACACGGTCAACACGAAGATGAAGGTAATAAACGAAAGTGTGTGTGTGTGTGTGTGTGTGTGTGCTCGCAGGAGAGAGATCCAACCAGAAAAGGCAATAATGTCAGTGAGCAGCAAATAATTAAGAGCAGAGAGATGAAATACACTTTTACACATGCAGATCATAACAGAGCAATACAGGAAAGCCTGTTTGTGTGTGTGTGTGTGTGTGTGTGTGTGTGTGTGTGTGTGTGTGTGTGTGTGTGTGCGTGCGTGCACGGGGGTAAGTGTTGAAGAACCCTCACTGAGTGAGAAGAAGGTGTTATTCCCCAAATCTGGCGAGTGGTGAGACAGCCAGGTGCACACATAAAAGCGTCTAATCTGCACGAATGTGATGATCCTGTCCGAAACGCAGCTGCTACGGCTAATCTGTCTCAATCCATCTGCCAAACCGGCCAAATTACACCAACCTCTACTTAACAAACCCATACCAAGGCACCGAAGCTCTCTGCTCGCCGTCACCCAGAGCAACAGATCCTCCAACCAAAATCACCAAACCAACTCAGCATAAATTTATCATCGTGAGAACTGGGGCGGGTGGGGAGAGACGATGGCCGTGTGATGACGGCTCAGATGAACGGTGCTGAAGACGAGGCCTGAAGACCAGGACACAACAAAAGCCCAGTGTCAGACGGTCCTGCGGGAGCACTATTCTACACGACAAGTGATACCACTTAAACAGCATTCATACGCCACTCAAAAGTAATCAAGTAGCACTCAAATCGCACTCAAACGGCGTACACATAGATTTCAGACGAGGACGCACGAACAAACTGAGGGTTCCGTGCAGAAAAGGATACTGAAGCTTAATAAATTCAGCATCTTGTCACCGTGCCATACTCATGAGGTTTCTGTGTGCACTCAAACATTCACTAGAGCTTTGATCTCTCAGGAGTAAAGGGGTTAACTGTGATTATGACCTCAGGGAGAATGGGAGTGAAGCTTACCTTCCCAGGCAGCAGGTAGGTGCCCATGCCGACATACTGTCAGTCTGGTGAAGCTTAACGCGAATCTGAGAGGAATCTTTCTGAATCGCCGGGACGGGTGGTTGGTCTGCAATCGAATGCTTTTGTTTGTACACGGTCAGAAATATCGCGAGCTTTTGTGTTTGTTAGGAATCAATACGTAAATCATGCATGTAGATATAATTGCTTAGTTGGTGTGCATGTGTGTGTGTGTGTGTGTGTGTGTGTGCATGGGCACATGTGCGTGCGTGTGTGTGTGTGTGTGTGTGTGTGAGCGGATATTGCTGTGAAGCATGGTGGCTCTGCGCCAGGGTTCAGTAATCACATCATCTCCTTTTATTAAATCTCACTGCACTGCTCCTGCGTTATTAAAATCTCCCAGCATTCTCCACAACGCTCACCCACTACACCCCCTTAACAAACACACACTCTCCCGCACACGCACTCCCACACACACTCAGACACAAGCATAAATATACGCAAAGATAATAAACAAACTCCAACAGGTAGGTGATGAATGCATACATCAACCAACTCGCAGTCAAATCAGTCAGAGACAATGACAGAATATGTCCAGTACTGACAGCAGTGTTTCTGGGTAAAATAATATAAACAAGAAAGCCATTCGAAATAAATAGTAAACACTGATTCCGTTATCACTAAAATCAATTAACTACCTTTGGGCCCATTAAGAGGTGGATCTAAATAAGCAGCAACACTTAAATTGTGCCTTATATTTTTTTAATTAGGTGAATATGATTAGGTAGTCAGAAAAAGACTGAAGGAGTAGTCATGGTAACCATGTCTGTAAAACACAGCAGAGCTGAGGAACACCTGCTGGATGTTACGGCCCACCTTGCCTAAGGCCCTCACGGCAGGAAGAGCTCCTACATCTTCCTATACTTCTTCCCATTTACATTTTACGTGTTGTCTCGGTGGAAATATTTTATCATTAATCGTCAGCAAGGGTCCACGACCACTTAAAAGAACATGTCGATGTGAAGGCGGGCGTAATTCCATGGCGACAGAGGACTGGAGGTCTGAAAATGCCCCGGCGACAGTCTGACACGTTTGTCTGCGTTTCTGTCTGGTTTCTGCAGTTTTCTGCTAGCCTCACAGTACGAGCTACTGTTGAAGCATCGAAGACGCAGCCGCTGTGAAGCTACGAATGACCTCCCGATCAGGCCAGGCCAAAAGGGCACAACCATGTCACAACGCACCGTGATTGACAGCACTGTTATCCAATCAGACGTTTTGTTGCTCCAGAAGCTGAAGGGTTTTCTCTTCTCACCAGCCAACTGATGCTGCTGAGATGACAAGCACCATGGTGGGACAGTGGGTGACCAGAGGCTATGAAATATATGATGACTGATCCCATGACCTGCATATTATTTACATAAGCTGAATCACCATAGCGTAGTTGTTTATGTAGTGTGGGATACTCCAAGGTGTACAGATTAAGTGTGACATGTGGAGAGGTGTGTCTGTACGAGGCGAGAGTGAACCTGTGTGTGTGTGTGTGTGTGTGTGTATGTGTGTGTGTGCATGCGCGAGCATGCATGTGTGTGTCTGTGCGTGTGTCTGTGCGTGCGTCTGCGCGTGCATCTGTGTGTGCGTACGTGTTTGGATAAAACAGCTAATCCCCAG